>NW_028241544.1:0-35000 GCF_964263255.1 Lissotriton vulgaris
TATCTATCAATCTATCAATCTAGCTAGCTATCTAGCAATCTATCAATCTAGCTAGCTATCTAGCTATCTATCTAGCTATCTAGCTATCTATCAATCTAGCTATCTAGCTATCTATCTAGCTATCTATCTAGCTATCTATCAATCTATCTATCTATCTATCTATCAAGCTAGCTAGCTATCAATCTAGCTATCTAGCTCTCTAGCTAACAGCTAGCTAGATAGCTAGATAGATAGATAGCTAGCTAAATTGACAGATTGATAGATAGCTAGATAGCTAGATTAGATAGATAGCTAGATTGATAGATCGCTAGAGAGCTAGATAGCTAGATTACTAGATAGCTAGATTGATAGAAAGCTAGATAGCTAGATTGATAGATAGCTAGATAGATAGCTAGATAGATAGCTAGATAGCTAGATTGATAGATAGCTCGATTGATAGCTAGATAGCTAGAGAGCTAGCTAGATTGATAGATTGATAGATAGCTAGATAGCCAGATGGCTAGATTAGATAGCTAGATAGCTAGATAGCTAGATAGGTAGATTGATAGATAGCTAGATAGAAAGCTAGATAGCTAGCTAGATAGCTAGATTGATAGATAGCTAGATAACTAGATAGCTAGCTAGATAGCTAGATAGCTAGATAGATAGCTAGATACCTAGATAGCTAGATAGATTAATAGATAGCTGGATAGCTAGATAGCTAGATTGATAGATAGCAAGATTGATAGATAGCTAGATAGCTAGCTAGATAGCTAGATAGCTAGCTAGATAGTTAGCTAGATAGCTAGATAGCTAGATAGCTAGATTGATAGATAGCTAGCTAGATAGCTAGATAGCTAGATTGATAGATAGCTAGATTGATAGATTGATAGATCGCTAGATAGCTAGATAGCTAGACAGCTAGATAGCTAGCTAGATAGATAGATAAATATCTAGATAGCTAGATTGATAGATAGCCAGATAGCTAGATAGATAGCTAGATAGATAGCTAGATTTATAGATAGCTAGATAATCTAGCTATCTAGCTGATAGATCGCTAGATTGATAGATAGCTAGATAGATAGATAGCTAGATAGCTAGATAGCTAGATAGATAGATAGATAGCTATGAAGTATTTCGGGGTTCCCAAGGCCTACACGCTCCAGAGATTACCCACTTACACAAGAACTGTTGGCACGGAAACTGTAAAATGCAAAGAACAAGTTTATTAGGACCCCATGGGGTGGTGGTACACTCAAACAGCACCCTTCGGTAATGCAAGAGGTATCACACCGAACACCGGTGTGACCCCGTTTATATACAATTTTGGGGCAATAAAAGATAGGCGGCATAAGTTAAGACACAGTTTTAGAGACATATATGGTCATGTTTTGGAATACTGCCAGCTCATTGGAGAGTTTCAAACCCACTGGTCAGTTAGCGGCACATTCCTGAAGGTTTACGGGTCAGTGAGAACTGCGCATGTGTGGCTTGACCAGTACTAAAAATAGCCTGTTGCTGGGCAGATGAGAGTGGTCAGTGGAACGGACAAAGGACTAAAGGGCACGTCGGCCACGAGGCCGCTCATGGTCTAAGATGGCCGCTGCAACATTCAAAATGGCGTTTATCGTATATAGCCAAGTGGAGAAGCGAAACGTGTAGGTTCAGCTAATCGCTAATCCGATCGGGCCAATTACGACAGACGACCCTTTTAGCGTTTAGCTGAATCTACCTCATAATGAACATAGTCTGGATGTTCGTCCTCGATGTCTATTAACATAATTTTTGTCACCTCTGTGTGTAGCATCATTTTATCCTGAGCAAGAGCTTGTCTCGATGGTAAACAAGCTGATAGACACATTGAACATAAGGCAGGGCCACATTGGATACACAAGCATATAAAGAACATTGCTCCCACAAGTATACAAAGAATTGTCAACAGTTTCCAGCCCCAAGTTGCAATCATGGACCAGAACCATCCAGAAAGTGTCCAAGTTCCATTGTCCGGGTGTATTTCGGCAGCGATTTTATGCAGCTTGGAAATCGCATCATACACAGATGGAGAATTATCAGGGACATAGACACAACAGCTGCTTCCGATGATTCTACATGCCCCCCACGATCAGCCAAAACAACATCCAGCACCATCCGGTTTTGGAGGGTGACAATTCTAGAAATCTGCAGTTCTTCGGTAATATTCCCCAGGGCAACAGCAGTGTCATTCGCAACAGCCTCGACAACGCGAGTCAGCCGTCTGATTTTCCGGCTGTTCAATGCAGCCCCCACAAAGGAGAATAGTCCCAGATTGAAATCCACATATTGTTGTAAAGCAGTGTCCGTTTGATCAATATCCTCTAGAGCAACAGTTCGCTTAACTCTATTCAGAACAAAATCGTGATACAGAGTATAGTCGTTGTGGTACATCGGAGGGGCAATGAATACAGGAGGTAGCACAAACGATACATAACATGTGCCCAACCACCCCACTGGAAGCTGATGGTACCCCTTCGTTCCACAGATGAAGTAGGTGTTTCGAGATGCAACAAATGAAATGCCATTCGGGCTATCAAACGTGAGAGTAATATTACATTCGCTTTTCCCTACCGCAATCGTGCCCTTGTTTCGGATACATAAATCGGCCTTTGTGGCAATGACATTTATGACATGAGCACTGGATACATTCACATTTCGCTGATTGCTATATATTCGTGGAGCAGATACATTATCAGGCCTATACTCTTCCCACTCAAAGCGTGTACCCTCAGCCCGGGGAAACCCATCCTTATCATGGGAACATACTTTATTCAAACGGAAAAGCACCCCCCCTTTGGTTGGCCATCTCAAAGTAAAGAGGAGGGTGTACCAGGCATTGCATGACCCATTGTGCGAAAACGGGAGTGGAATAAGTGGGGTGCCCCCTCTCTTCTGGTGCCCAGGCAACATTCCACACACCCAGCAGTTAGAGGTATTGGTCATATTATGCGTGTGGTGAAGAATCTGAATGAAGCTGTTATTTAAGTACGTTTGGCGATGGCGTTCTTCATGGAATGGCAATGTAAAATGGAAATGTTCAGACGGTGCCGGGGTAGTCGGCAGCAAGTGTTCTCGTACAGGCACCACAAGTTCAACTACCCAAGCTATAACAGCTATCACCACAATCGTGAAAACAAAAAGAAAGGCACCCAGTATTTTCTTATCACGCGATGCCGTTGATGCCATAGTTCAAGGAAGTCTGTGCAAAGTCTCGAACGACACAAATTGTTCACAGTTTTTCACAAATAATCTCTGATACACGTACGTGTATACCCTAAAAAAAAAGAAAAAATACGGTGCTGAACTCCGAGGTAGCCGTTGTTTTCTTCTCCGGGCCAAGACGGGTGTCGCTACTCTGGCAGAACTGATCCCCCCCCCTTGGAATTCCCGGTTTCCGTTTCACAAACCTGGAGCGGTTACCAACCAGTCTAAAAAGGAACAAAAATCTTCTTTATCGCGGTCGTAGATTGTAGCGCTCTCTTCCAGTAGCAGATTGGTCCGGGAAGACTCCCTCCACTTCGGCCGACGTCACAGCTGGGCTCTTTTCTTTCTCCAAGATCTCTTTGTAATCAGTCAGCACAGCAGGAGTCACCAGGTCCGGAGAGACACGGCGACAATGGGTCGAATGCACCCACCGCTTTCTGTTCGTCACTCGTACTGCGGTGCGGGTCGCCAAGAGGACCTGCTCGGGGCCCTTCCACCTGGGCTCCAAACTGCTTGCTCTCTCAAACGAGCGGATCATCACATGATCCCCAGGATGCAGATCGTGGCCTTCTCCAGTGGAGTTATCAGGGAGCGCTTCTCGAACCTGTTGATGAATAGAGAGCAAATCATTTGTTAATCGTGCCAAATAATCATTCATCATAACACAAGGCACATCATGTATTAATCGCGGCTTGGGCACCCCCCAGATATTCATGGGGCGGCCAAACACCACCTCATAGGGCGTAAGGCCTGTTCGTGAGTGGGGTACTGATCTAAGAGAGAGCAGTGCTAGCGGCAATGCATCTGGCCACTTCAACGATGTAGACGCCACGATTTTGGCCAGCTTAACCTTCAAGGTGGCATTGTACCGCTCGACCAAACCTGCTGACTGAGGGTGGAATACAGCGTGGAACTTTTGCTGAATCCCTAACCCCTTCAGTACATATTCCACAATCTTCCCAACAAAATGGGGCCCATTATCGCTCCACAAAAATTTGCAAACTCCAAAGCGAGGAAAGAATTCCTTAAGCAACACCTTAGCTGTTGTCAAAGCCGTATTGTCTTTCGTGGGGTAGGCCTCAACCCATTTGCTAAAAGCACACACCACCACTAAGACGTACTTCAAGTTATTGCAGCGCTCGAGCTGGATGTAATCCATTTGAAGCACTTCAAACGGTGCAGAAGGTGGAACGAACCCTCCTTTCGGAGTATAGGCCCCCTTTCCAGGGTTGTGTTGCAAACATACCAGGCAGGTCTGCACTACTCTCTTTGCGGTGTTCGCAATCTCGGGATGTTCCCAAACTCGTGTTAAAAGCCGAGTTATTGCAAGAGCTCCGACGTGGGCCAGTCCATGAGTCATCTGGACCATCGCCTGTAAGTAAGCCACAGGCAATTTCCACTTCTCCATGTCTTTGCTTCTCCAACAACCTTCGTCATCTAGCACCCCATCTGCTGCCCAAGCCGCAAACTCAGATTCTGTAGCTGATTTTTGAATATCCCGTATCTCTGCTCTAGCATCACTCCATCTCTCGGCCTGTGATTGTACCACGTACATAGGGGAGCTAGTTCGGGACATGGCCGTCTGCCTTGCTATGTTGTCTGCAAAGGCGTTTCCTTGACCCACTTTATCCGTGATCTTTTTATGGGCACTGCACTTCACTATTGCTACTTTCTTGGGGCAAAGCAACGCGTTTAGGAGATCACGCACTAACTCTCCGTGCATAATGTGCTCTCCGTGTGATGTCAGAAACCCGCGTTCCCTCCAGAGAAGTCCGAAGTCATGGGCCACTCCAAAGGCGTACCGGCTGTCTGTGTATATGTTCACACATAGGCCAGCACTCACTTCGCAGGCTCTTGTTAAGGCTATCAGCTCTGCTGCCTGAGCCGATTTTTGTGGTATTCTAGCTGTTTCTACCACTGTCTTAAGCGTCGTTATTGCGTAGGCTGCGGAAGTCGTACCATCTGGCAGCCTCAAACACGATCCATCAACCCACAGTTCCCCATCCACATCAGGAAGTGGCACATCCTGTAAGTCAACACGACCCTTTGTCTGTTCCTCAGTCAGGAAAACACAGTCATGATGTTTTTCTTCCTGACTTTCCTCGGCCGGATAGGGCAATAAAGTCGCGGGGTTCAAAGTAGCGCATCTTTTCAATGTTATGTGAGGCGCTAAAAGCGTCAGCTCATATCCTGTAAGTCGTGCACTCGTAAGATATTGGGTCTTTGTTTGGTTTAACAGGGCATCTACTGCGTGGGGAACTAACACCAATAGTTTGTGTGATAACACTATGCCCTCACTCTGTCGTATGGCTACTGCTGTTGCCGCTACCGCCCGAAAACACCCAGGCAACCCTCGTGCTACAGGATCCAAAGTGGCAGAGAAGTATGCACATGGTCTCTGCTTATCCCCGTGTAACTGCACTAACACTGACAATGCGCACCCATCATTCTCGTGCACGTACAGTGTGAAAAGTTTCGTGTAATCTGGTGTTCCTAGCACAGGTGCAGAACAAAGAGCCTGTCTCAACTGCTCAAAGGCTTTCTGACATTCGTCTGTCCACTCAAGAGGCATCGGTGTAGTTTTGGACAACAATGCTAGCAAAGGTTTTATGATATGTGAAAAACCCATGATCCATTGTCTACAAAAAGATGTCAACCCTATGAAGGCACGCACATCTCTCTGCGTGCGGGGGACTGGTGTGTCTAAAATTGCCTGAATTCGATCAGATGTTAATGCCCGCCCCTCCTTAGACAACAGATGACCGAGGTAGGTCACCTGGGGTCTACAGTATTGAAGCTTTTTCTTGGAAACCTTGTGATTGTTGTGTGCCAAAAAGGAAAGCAACGCAAGCGTACTCTGTTCACATTGTGCATAGGAGTCGGCGGCGAGCAGAAGGTCATCCACATACTGGATGAGTGCCATGCCAGACTGCAATGTAAAGGAATCTAGTTGACGTTTCAAAGCCTGGCTGTAGATGCTAGGGCTCTCAGTATAACCTTGGGGAACACGACAAAATCTATACGATTTATTATTGAGCGTAAAACCAAACAGATATCTGCTATCTGGGTGAACAGGGATGGAAAAGAACGCATTCTTTAAGTCAATAACACTAAAGGTGGTGGCTGTCGGTGGAACCAAGGTAAGCAAGGTCGTAATATCAGACACCACCGGGTATTGGGGAATGACAATTTTATTTATTTCACGCAAATCAATAATAAATCGATAGATCTTGCCATCTGAGTCTCTTTTAAGAATCGGTAGAATAGGGCTGTTACAAACATTATAAGGGACCTCCTCCACCACCCCTGCGGAAATCAAATCCTGAACAATATGCGTCAGTGCAATTTCACCTTACTTCGAGATCTTATACTGTGGCACTCGTGGTAGGGGGGCCCCCTCCTTAACAGTAATGTGTATTGGTGGAATGCGCATCTCTCCCACATCCGTATCTGATGTTGCCCACAACGTGTGCGGCAGAGAGGCCAGAGCAGGAATATCTAAAATGACACAAAATCTGTCAGGGTCGGGGCAATCGTCAGGGTCAGGGTAGTTGTCATTCAGAATAACCCGCACTCCTTCTGGAGCGCAGCGTATTGTTGCTCGAAAATATTTAAGCAAGTCAATGCCCAAGATATTATCCGGGGTATGGGGCGATAACAAAAATTGGCCAAAACTAAAATATTTGTCAATGCATAGTGCAAGGGGCTTGGACAATGGGCTGGGGGAGGGTGTGCCATCAAACCCTACACACGTAATCATTTCGCCAGACAGGGGAGCCCTCGGAACCAAGTTTTTCGACAGAGCGCTACGAGTAGCTCCTGTGTCGACTAGAAACTGATCAGTAGAACCCAAAATACCCGCTGTTACATATGGACCTTGCTGATCTACTGGCACTTCAACTGATTCCTTACCCCATCCTACGCAATCCTATGCATGCACATAATCCTGATGTTCCACGTTCTCTCCTTCTGAAATCTGATATTGATTCCGTCTATCAAACGTATTTCGTTCGTCCTGGCCACGGCCCCTCTCCTCAGCCTGTCTACGATCACCTCCACCACCTCTCGTTCCAGTATAACCTCCTCTTGACCTTCCACTACCTCGACCACGCTGACTACGCTGTTCACGAAGTACCGGACAATCGTCGGCCCAATGCCCAAACTCCTTACAATAAGCACACTGATCCTCCGCAATGTCCGTACGACCATATGATGCGTTACCTCCACCTCGTCTACCTCTCTCATTCCCTCTACCCTGTGTTCCCCGAACCTGCGCCAACATCACCTTCGTTTTCAATTCCTTCGTCTTTTTCTCTACACTTTCTTTAGCCTCCACTTCCTGCCGCTCATAATACTGAGCCATAGTTAACAAGGACGCAGGGGTCGCCGTGGCCCAGGAACTCTCACTCGACTTCAATCGCTTTGCAATCTCTGGTAGGAGATTAGCCACATACTTATCTACAAACAAATGCCGACCCGTATCGTCAGTTAAAGATTGACCACTGTAATCATGAAATGCCTCCTCGAAGCGGGTAAAGAAATCTGAGACCGTTTCATCGGGTTTCTGTTTGCACGACGTTAACATGGTCCAATCTATCTTTTTGGCGGGAACAAGCGTTTTCAATTTATGCAAAATAGCTGCCGGAAGATCTAGAATTAGCTGACAAGGCTTACATGCTGGTTCTCTATCTAAATCTGCAGCATTTATCTCTTTCCATGTCCCCCCCAAAATCGTTTCGTCATTATTTTTACGAATTTGCCTCCACATATCAGGTGGTAAAATTAGCCCAAAAAACAAATCTATATCTACAAGAGTCATCACACAAGACGATATAGCTCCTTCCACCCCCTCATAAAATGCCGCTGGGTTCTTTCGGAGATCAGGTAAAGAATTTTTCAGTGCCATGACATCTGCCCTATTCCATGGCGTATATACCCAATTATACACAAAATACCCTTTCGCATCCTTCGACAACTTATCATCATCCGTACCTTCCCCTTTTGGTGGAAAATACAAAGGCGCGGCTTCACGCATAGGCATAACATGCAACGCAGAGCTCTTATCTGAACCACGGAGAGAACACTCCTTAACCGCCCCGTCATTTCCCGGCTCGGACTCTTTTTGCCTCCGTTTCCGTTCCTGCCTCAAATGGGTTGTCTCGTCTCGCAGCTTGATCAATTGCTTGAACAGGTCGTCAACATCTGAAAGATCAAAGTCACCTTTAGCTAAATTTTCACGGTACACCGACAACACTTTTGGCTCTAACGTATCAGAAAGATCTCGATATGCGCTTACAACCTCATCAGCCAAGGAAGACAAAAAATACATCACTTCAAGATCCGTCCACCCTGCTTTCTCTGATATCAATTGATCCTGAGTAACACTATGCTTATTCACTTTGCGAGCCCAACTACGTAAATGAGCGGACCTCTCCGCAGTAAACCTGAGAGCCGATACACCCTTCTTGCCCGACTTATCCCGTCCGTCATCGTCAGAGTCCACAGCTGGAGCCGTCGGCGTAACATACGGAGGCGGTGACCGATCTAACAAAGAAAAATCATCAACTTCATTATTAAGGACAGGATAAAGTGGTCGGCGAATAGGAAACTGACCAGCAGTTTGCAAATTACGTTCCCGTTCCTCCCTTTCTTTCTTCTCCTGAGCCTCCTTTTCCTCAAGCTGTAAAGCCTTATCCCGAGCAGCCTTGCGCTGCTCTTTGTCCGCCAAGGCAACCTCACGCTTCATTCGTTCACGCGCCGCTTTCTCCCACATTCGCACACAATCAAACATGTTTTGTCTAGACCTGCGCTGAAACATACATTGCTCCACAAATTGGATTTTACCCAAATCGTATGACCCGTGTAGGGGCCATTGCAATTCGGGATCGGCCTTAGTGTACTTATGCCACAATTTACTGTACATAATAGGGGGGAGGCCGAACTTGATATACATTTCCCTATTTGGAGTCCCCTCTGGGGGAGCCGGCTGTGATTCCGCTAACCTGATTGAGGCACCTTCTCCAAAACAACACATTCCTCGGAGTGTGCTAAAAACAGGCATGTTCGAAAAAGTATCACGAAAGCGTGATACCAAGAAAAATAATGGCACTTACAATTCTCCACACGATCGTGCCGCTCAAGGGAAAAAACAAAGTTAGAGAAACATCTCTACATGCCTGCCTATGTGAAGTGCACTACACATATAAGTTCAAAGATCACAAATTCACAATGTTAGCTAACTCAAATCAAAGTTCATAGAATTCGGCAAGCGTCCTCACCGGTCACAAAGCACAGATTTTTCAGTAAGCGTCCGAAGACTACCTTACCGAACACAATTCGTAGAACTTCAGTAAGCGTCCGAAGACTACCTTACCGAACACAATTCTTACCAAATACTCAACTGTCCAGGTTCCAACTGCCAAGGTCTTGTAAGCCAAATCAGCCAAACGGCACTCTCTCAGTGATGCGGGCACTTCGGAAACTCAGTCGGAGACCGGCGCCACCTGGAAGGTCAGATCGGAAGGAAAGGAAAAAACACCGTGGCAGCCAAGACTCGGGTCACTCGTGGCAGCGCGCGCCCATGGCGGATTTCCAAGCCTTCGTCACGACCTCTCCTTCGGGCATCCGAGTCGCCGATGAGTCCCTTCGTGGTCGCCAATTGAAGTATTTCGGGGTTCCCAAGGCCTACACGCTCCAGAGATTACCCACTTACACAAGAACTGTTGGCACGGAAACTGTAAAATGCAAAGAACAAGTTTATTAGGACCCCATGGGGTGGTGGTACACTCAAACAGCACCCTTCGGTAATGCAAGAGGTATCACACCGAACACCGGTGTGACCCCGTTTATATACAATTTTGGGGCAATAAAAGATAGGCGGCATAAGTTAAGACACAGTTTTAGAGACATATATGGTCATGTTTTGGAATACTGCCAGCTCATTGGAGAGTTTCAAACCCACTGGTCAGTTAGCGGCACATTCCTGAAGGTTTACGGGTCAGTGAGAACTGCGCATGTGTGGCTTGACCAGTACTAAAAATAGCCTGTTGCTGGGCAGATGAGAGTGGTCAGTGGAACGGACAAAGGACTAAAGGGCACGTCGGCCACGAGGCCGCTCATGGTCTAAGATGGCCGCTGCAACATTCAAAATGGCGTTTATCGTATATAGCCAAGTGGAGAAGCGAAACGTGTAGGTTCAGCTAATCGCTAATCCGATCGGGCCAATTACGACAGCTAGATAGATAGCTAGATAGGTAGCTAGGTAGCTAGCTAGATTGATAGATAGCTGGATAGCTAGATAGTTAGATAGCTAGATTGATAGATAGCTAGATAGAAAGCTAGATAGATAGATAGATATATAGATAGATAGATAGATAGATAGATAGATAGATAGATAGATAGATAGATAGATAGATAGATAGATAGATAGATAGATAGATAGATAGATAGATAGATAGATAGATAGATTGATTGATAGCTAGATAGCTAGCTAAATAGATAGCTAGATAGCTAGCTAGATAGCTAGATATCTAGATTGATAAATAGCTAGATAGCTAGCTACATAGCTAAATAGCTAGATTGATAGATAGCTAGATAATCTATGTATCTAGCTGATAGATAGCTAGATAGCTAGCTAGATAGCTAGATAGCCAGCTAGATAGCTAGATAGATAGCTAGATAGATAGATAGATAGCTAGATAGATAGCTAGATAGCTAGCTAGATTGATATATAGCTAGATTGATAGAGAGCTAGATAGCTAGATAGCTAGCTAGATAGCTAGATAGCTAGATAGATAGCTAGCTAGATAGCTAGATTGGTAGATAGCTAGATTGATAGATAGCTAGATAGCTAGATAGATAGCTAGATAGATTTATAGATAGCTAGATAATCTAGCTAGATAGCTAGATAGATAGCTAGAAAGATTGATATATAGCTATATAGCTAGCTAGATAGCTAGATTGGTAGATAGCTAGATAGATAGCTAGATAGATAGAAAGATACATAGCTAGCTAGATAGCTAGATAGCTAGCTAGATTGATAGATAGCTAGATAGCTAGATTGATAGACAGCTAGATAGCTAGCTAGATTGATAGATTGATAGATAGCTAGAGAGATTGATAGTTAGCTAGATAGCTAGCTAGACTGATAGATAGCTAGATAGATAGCTAGATAGATAGCTAGATAGCTAGCTAGATTGATAGATAGCTAGATAGCTAGATAGCTATACTGATAGATAGCTAGATAGCTAGCTAGATTGATAGATAGCTAGATTGATAGATAGCTAGATAGATAGGTAGATAGGTAGATAGGTAGATTGATAGATAGCTAGATAGCTGGATAGAAAGCTAGATAGCTAGCTAGATAGCTAGATAGCTAGATTGATAGATTGCTAGATAACTAGATAGCTAGCTAGATAGCTAGCTAGATTGATAGATAGATAGCTAGCTAGATTAATAGAAAGCTAGATTGATAGCTAGATAGCTAGATAGCTAGCTAGATAGCTAGATAGATAGATAGCTAGCTAGATAGCTAGATAGCTAGATAGATAGCTAGATTGATAGATAGCTAGATTGATAGATCGCTAGAGAGCTAGAGAGCTAGATAGCTAGATTGATAGATAGCTAGATAGCTAGCTAGATAGATAGATAGCTAGATAGATAGATAGCTAGATAGATAGCTAGATAGCTAGATAGCTAGATTTATAGATAACTAGATAGCTAGATTGATAGATAGCTAGATAGCTAGCTAGATTAATAGATTGATAGATAGCTAGATAGCTAGATTAGAGAGATAGCAGATAGCTAGAGAGCTAGATAGCTAGATTGATAGCTAGCTAGATTGATAGCTAGATAGCTAGCTAGATTGATAGCTAGCTAGATAGCTAGATAGCTAGATAGCTAGATAGCTAGATAGCTAGAGAGATAGCTAGATAGCTAGATAGATAGCTAGATAGCTAGATTGATAGATAGCTAGATAGATAGCTAGCTAGATAACTAGATTGATAGATAGCAGATAGCTAGATAGCTAGCTAGATTAATAGATTGATAGATAGCTAGATAGCTAGATTAGATAGATAGCAGATAGCTAGAGAGCTAGATAGCTAGATTGATAGATAGCTAGATTGATAGATAGATAGATAGCTAGATTGATAGATAGCTAGATAGATAGCTAGATAGATAGCTAGATAGATAGCTAGATAGCTAGATTGATAGATAGCTAGATAGCTAGATAGATAGCTAGATAGCTAGCTAGATTGATAGATTGATAGATAGCTAGATAGCTAGATAGGTAGATAGGTAGATTGATAGATAGCTAGATAGCTAGATAGAAACCCAGATAGCTAGCTAGATAGCTAGATAGCTAGATTGATAGATAGCTAGATAACTAGATAGCTAGCTAGATAGCTAGATACCTAGATAGCTAGATAGCTAGATAGCTAGATAAATTAATAGATAGCTGGATAGCTAGATAGCTAGCTAGATAGCTAGCTCGATAGTTAGCTAGATAGCTAGATTGATAGATAGCTAGCTAGATAGCTAGATAGCTAGATTGATAGATAGCTAGATTGATAGATAGCTAGATTGATAGATCGCTAGATAGCTAGATAGCTAGATAGCTAGACAGCTAGATAGATAGCTAGATAGCTAGATAGCTAGATAGATAGCTAGATTGATAGATAGCTAGATAGATAGATAGCTAGATAGATAGAAAGATAGATAGATAGATAGATAGATAGATAGATAGATAGATAGATAGATAGATAGATAGATAGATAGATAGATAGATAGATAGATAGATAGATAGATAGATAGATAGATAATCTAGCTAGATAGCTAGATAGATAGCTAGAAAGATTGATACATAGCTATATAGCTAGATAGATAGCTAGATAGCTAGCTAGATTGATATATAGCTAGATTGATAGAGAGCTAGATAGCTAGATAGCTAGCTAGATAGCTAGATAGCTAGATAGATAGCTAGCTAGATAGCTAGATTGGTAGATAGCTAGATTGATAGATAGCTAGATAGCTAGATAGATAGCTAGATAGATTTATAGATAGCTAGATAATCTAGCTAGATAGCTAGATAGATAGCTAGAAAGATTGATATATAGCTATATAGCTAGCTAGATAGCTAGATTGGTAGATAGCTAGATAGATAGCTAGATAGATAGAAAGATACATAGCTAGCTAGATAGCTAGATAGCTAGCTAGATTGATAGATAGCTAGATAGCTAGATTGATAGACAGCTAGATAGCTAGCTAGATTGATAGATTGATAGATAGCTAGATAGATTGATAGTTAGCTAGATAGCTAGCTAGACTGATAGATAGCTAGATAGATAGCTAGATAGATAGCTAGATAGCTAGCTAGATTGATAGATAGCTAGATAGCTAGATAGCTATACTGATAGATAGCTAGATAGCTAGCTAGATTGATAGATAGCTAGATTGATAGATAGCTAGATAGATAGGTAGATAGGTAGATAGGTAGATTGATAGATAGCTAGATAGCTGGATAGAAAGCTAGATAGCTAGCTAGATAGCTAGATAGCTAGATTGATAGATTGCTAGATAACTAGATAGCTAGCTAGATAGCTAGCTAGATTGATAGATAGATAGCTAGCTAGATTAATAGAAAGCTAGATTGATAGCTAGATAGCTAGATAGCTAGCTAGATAGCTAGATAGATAGATAGCTAGCTAGATAGCTAGATAGCTAGATAGATAGCTAGATTGATAGATAGCTAGATTGATAGATCGCTAGAGAGCTAGAGAGCTAGATAGCTAGATTGATAGATAGCTAGATAGCTAGCTAGATAGATAGATAGCTAGATAGATAGATAGCTAGATAGATAGCTAGATAGCTAGATAGCTAGATTTATAGATAACTAGATAGCTAGATTGATAGATAGCTAGATAGCTAGCTAGATTAATAGATTGATAGATAGCTAGATAGCTAGATTAGAGAGATAGCAGATAGCTAGAGAGCTAGATAGCTAGATTGATAGCTAGCTAGATTGATAGCTAGATAGCTAGCTAGATTGATAGCTAGCTAGATAGCTAGATAGCTAGATAGCTAGATAGCTAGATAGCTAGATAGATAGCTAGATAGCTAGATTGATAGATAGCTAGATAGATAGCTAGCTAGATAACTAGATTGATAGATAGCAGATAGCTAGATAGCTAGCTAGATTAATAGATTGATAGATAGCTAGATAGCTAGATTAGATAGATAGCAGATAGCTAGAGAGCTAGATAGCTAGATTGATAGATAGCTAGATTGATAGATAGATAGATAGCTAGATTGATAGATAGCTAGATAGATAGCTAGATAGATAGCTAGATAGATAGCTAGATAGCTAGATTGATAGATAGCTAGATAGCTAGATAGATAGCTAGATAGCTAGCTAGATTGATAGATTGATAGATAGCTAGATAGCTAGATAGGTAGATAGGTAGATTGATAGATAGCTAGATAGCTAGATAGAAACCCAGATAGCTAGCTAGATAGCTAGATAGCTAGATTGATAGATAGCTAGATAACTAGATAGCTAGCTAGATAGCTAGATACCTAGATAGCTAGATAGCTAGATAGCTAGATAAATTAATAGATAGCTGGATAGCTAGATAGCTAGCTAGATAGCTAGCTCGATAGTTAGCTAGATAGCTAGATTGATAGATAGCTAGCTAGATAGCTAGATAGCTAGATTGATAGATAGCTAGATTGATAGATAGCTAGATTGATAGATCGCTAGATAGCTAGATAGCTAGATAGCTAGACAGCTAGATAGATAGCTAGATAGCTAGATAGCTAGATAGATAGCTAGATTGATAGATAATCTAGCTATCTAGCTGATAGATAGCTAGATTGATAGATAGCTAGATAGATAGATAGCTAGATAGATAGAAAGATAGATAGATGGATAGATAGATAGATAGATAGATAGATAGATAGATAGATAGATAGATAGATAGATAGATAGATAGATAGATAGATAGATAGATAGATAGATAGATAGATAGATAGATAGATAGATAGATAGATAGATAGATAGATAGATAGATAATCTAGCTAGATAGCTAGATAGATAGCTAGAAAGATTGATACATAGCTATATAGCTAGCTAGATAGCTAGATTGGTAGATATCTAGATAGATAGCTAGATAGATAGAAAGATAGATAGCTAGCTAGATAGCTAGCTAGATTGATAGATAGCTAGATAGCTAGATTGATAGACAGCTAGATAGCTAGCTAGATTGATAGATTGATAGATAGCTAGATAGATTGATAGTTAGCTAGATAGCTAGCTAGATTGATAGATAGCTAGATAGATAGCTAGATAGATAGCTAGATAGCTAGCTAGATTGATAGATAGCTAGATAGCTATACTGATAGATAGCTAGATAGCTAGCTAGATTGATAGACAGCTTGATTGATAGATAGCTAGATAGATAGGTAGATAGGTAGATAGGTAGATAGGTAGATTGATAGATAGCTAGATAGCTAGATAGAAAGCTAGATAGCTAGCTAGATAGCTAGATAGCTAGATTGATAGATAGCTAGATAACTAGATAGCTAGCTAGATAGCTAGCTAGATTGATATATAGATAGCTAGCTAGATTAATAGATAGCTAGATTGATAGCTAGATAGCTAGATAGATAGCTAGATAGCTAGATAGCTAGATAGATAGCTAGATAGCTAGATAGCTAGATAGATAGCTAGATTGATAGATAGCTAGATTGATAGATCGCTAGATAGCTAGAGAGCTAGAGAGCTAGATAGCTAGATTGATAGATAGCTAGATAGCTAGCTAGATAGCTAGATAGCTAGCTAGATAGATAGATTGCTAGATAGCTAGATTGATAGATAACTAGATAGCTAGATAGCTAGCTAGATTGATAGATAGCTAGATAGCAAGCTAGATAGCTAGCTAGATTGATAGCTAGATAGCTAGCTAGATTGATAGCTAGCTAGATGGCTAGATAGATAGAAAGCTAGATAGCTAGATAGATAGCTAGATAGCTAGATAGATAGCTAGATAGCTAGATTGATACATAGCTAGACAGCTAGATAGCTAGCTAGATTGATAGATTGATAGATAGCTAGATAGCTAGATTAGATAGATAGCAGATAGCTAGAGAGCTAGATAGCTAGATTGATAGATAGCTAGATTGATAGATAGATAGATAGATAGCTAGATTGACAGATAGCTAGATAGCTAGATAGCTAGATACCTAGATAGCTAGATAGCTAGATAGCTAGATAGATTAATAGATAGCTGGATAGCTAGATAGCTAGATAGCTAGATAGATAGCTAGATAGCTAGATAGTTAGCTAGATAGCTAGATAGCTAGATTGATATATAGATAGATAGATAGATAGATAGATAGATAGATAGATAGATAGATAGATAGATAGATAGATAGATAGATAGATAGATAAGTAGATAGATAGATAGATAGATAATCTAGCTAGATAGCTAGATAGATAGCTAGAAAGATTGATACATAGCTATATAGCTAGCTAGATAGCTAGATTGGTAGATATCTAGATAGATAGCTAGATAGATAGAAAGATAGATAGCTAGCTAGATAGCTAGCTAGATTGATAGATAGCTAGATAGCTAGATTGATAGACAGCTAGATAGCTAGCTAGATTGATAGATTGATAGATAGCTAGATAGATTCATAGTTAGCTAGATAGCTAGCTAGATTGATAGATAGCTAGATAGATAGCTAGATAGATAGCTAGATAGCTAGCTAGATTGATAGATAGCTAGATAGCTATACTGATAGATAGCTAGATAGCTAGCTAGATTGATAGACAGCTTGATTGATAGATAGCTAGATAGATAGGTAGATAGGTAGATAGGTAGATAGGTAGATAGGTAGATTGATAGATAGCTAGATAGCTAGATAGAAAGCTAGATAGCTAGCTAGATAGCTAGATAGCTAGATTGATAGATAGCTAGATAACTAGATAGCTAGCTAGATAGCTAGCTAGATTGATAGATAGATAGCTAGCTAGATTAATAGATAGCTAGATTGATAGCTAGATAGCTAGATAGATAGCTAGATAGCTAGATAGCTAGATAGATAGCTAGATTGATAGATAGCTAGATTGATAGATCGCTAGATAGCTAGAGAGCTAGAGAGCTAGATAGCTAGATTGATAGATAGCTAGATAGCTAGCTAGATAGCTAGATAGCTAGCTAGATAGATAGATTGCTAGATAGCTAGATTGATAGATAACTAGATAGCTAGATAGCTAGCTAGATTGATAGATAGCTAGATAGCAAGCTAGATAGCTAGCTAGATTGATAGCTAGATAGCTAGCTAGATTGATAGCTAGCTAGATGGCTAGATAGATAGATAGATAGATAGCTAGATAGATAGCTAGATAGCTAGATAGATAGCTAGATAGCTAGATTGATACATAGCTAGACAGCTAGATAGCTAGCTAGATTGATAGATTGATAGATAGCTAGATAGCTAGATTAGATAGATAGCAGATAGCTAGAGAGCTAGATAGCTAGATTGATAGATAGCTAGATTGATAGATAGATAGATAGATAGCTAGATTGACAGATAGCTAGATAGCTAGATAGCTAGATACCTAGATAGCTAGATAGCTAGATAGCTAGATAGATTAATAGATAGCTGGATAGCTAGATAGCTAGATAGCTAGATAGATAGCTAGATAGCTAGATAGTTAGCTAGATAGCTAGATAGCTAGATTGATATATAGCTAGCTAGATAGCTAGATAGCTAGATTGATAGATAGCTAGATTGATAGATAGCTAGATTGATAGATCGCTAGATAGCTAGATAGCTAGACAGCTAGATAGATAGCTAGACAGCTAGATAGCTAGATAGATAGCTAGATTGATAGATAATCTAGCTATCTAGCTGATAGATAGCTAGATTGATAGATAGCTAGATAGATAGATAGATAGATAGATAGATAGATAGATAGATAGATAGATAGATATCTAGCTAGATTGATATATAACTAGATAGCTAGATAGATAGCTAGATAGATAGCTAGATTGATAGATAGCTAGATAGCTAGATAGCTAGATTGATAGATAGCTAGATAGCTAGATAGATAGCTAGATATATAGCTAGCTAGCTAGATAGATAGCTAGATAGCTAGAGAGATAGCTAGATAGCTAGATTGATAGATAGCTAGATAGCTAGCTAGCTAGATTGATAGATAGCTAGATAGCTAGATTGATAGATAGCTAGATAGCTAGATTGATAGATAGCTAGATAGCTAGATAGATAGCTAGTTAGATAGCTAGATAGCTAGATAACTAGATTGATAGATAGCTAGATAGCTAGCTAGATAGCTAGATAGCTAGCTAGATTGATAGCTAGATTGATAGATTAATAGATAGCTGGATAGCTGGATAGCTAGATAGCTAGATAGCTAGCTAGATAGCTAGATAGCTAGCTAGATAGTTAGCTAGATAGCTAGATAGCTAGATAGCTAGATTGATAGATAGCTAGCTAGATAGCTAGATTGATAGATAGCTAGATTGATAGATAGCTAGATTGATTAATAGATAGCTAGATTGATAGCTAGATTGATAGCTAGATAGCCAGATAGCTAGCTAGATAGCTAAATAGATAGATAGCTAGCTAGATAGCTAGATAGCTAGATAGATAGCTAGATTGATAGATAGCTAGATTGATAGATAGCTAGATAGCTAGAGAGCTAGAGAGCTAGATAGCTAGATTGATAGATAGCTAGATAGCTAGCCAGATAGCTAGATAGCTAGCTAGATAGATAGATAGATCGATAGATAGCTAGATAGCTAGATTGATAGATAACTAGATAGCTAGATAGCTAGCTAGATTGATAGATAGCTAGATAGCTAGCTAGATTGATAGCTAGATAGCTAGCTAGATTGATAGCTAGCTAGATAGCTAGATAGATAGATGGATAGATAGATAGATAGATAGATAGATAGATAGATAGATAGATAGATAGATAGATAGATAGATAGATAGATAGATAGATAGATAGATAGCTAGATAGATAGCTAGATAGCTAGATTGATAGATAGCTGAATAGCTAAATAGATAGCTAGGGGGTAAATCGGGAGGTGGACTGGCAGTCATCTCTAAATCTCATCTTCAGGTGACCACCACTAAACTCACCAACATTGGTATCATTGAAGCTCTATACTTCTCTGTATCCGATTCTGCGGCTGTTATACTGGCTGGTTTACTAATCTATAACCCCCCCACTGCTGCTTCCCTTTCTCTTACCGCTCTCACCCACCAGTTGGCAGATCTATCCCTTAAACATCAACACTTTCTAGTTTTAGGTGATTTTAACCTTCACGTTGACAATCCCCACTGCACAAAAGCGAATAATCTGCTGGAAATCATGGACAGTTTTAACTTTATTCAACTAGTCACCGGTCCTACTCATGTGGCGGGTCACACCTTAGATCTTATTTTCGCTAATTTCTCTTCTATCACCGTCTCCCCCTCCCTTCCCCTTACATGGTCCGACCACTACCTCATCCCTTTTTCTTTGGCCTTAGACCGGAAATCTGTCCCTCCTACGCCCAGGAAAGAGCTGGGAAGGAAGTGGCATAAAGTCACATGCGCAACCCTGGACCCGGTATTTCACTTTCAGACGGATCATTTATCCCCTGATATCGACGCAAATATCGCCAGGCTTAATACCGCCCTCATCAATGCTATTGACCACGTTGCTCCCCAGAAAATCATTGCCTCCACTAGATCTCGCCCCTCCGCCCCTTGGTTCTCCACTTCTCTCCGTGGGGAAAAAAGCAGCTGTAAAGCACTCGAACGGAAGTGGAGAATAAATTACGATCCAGAAGCTAAGCTTGCCTACAAGGATGCTCTGAAAAAATTTCTCAAACATAAAAAAATAGCCATGAAAGACCACTTTTCGTTCCAAATTGCCAAAGCCAAAAATTCCTCAAAAACCCTTTTCTCCATCGTTAAAGATTTTATTAATCCCCCGGCCAGGACCACTCAGAACTCTGCTAGCCAGACCCTGTGCGAAGGACTTTCGGACTTCTTTCTCGAAAAAATCAATAAGCTATGCATCTCCTTCCCTAAAGGGCTAATACCCGGGCCTCCGTCAACAAGCCCCTCTGCCTTACCGTCCTTTCTTGCCTTTAATAAACTCACTCAGGATGATGCTATCAGACTACTGATCCACTGCAAGTCTGGTGCACCCTCTGACCCTGTTCCTGCCAAAATCATGGGTGAACTGGCCCCCTCGTTAGCTGATTCCTTCCTCTCCATCTGGAATGCCTCCCTGCACCACGGCTTCTTCCCTACCACTTGGAAGGAGGCCTTGGTGATCCCCATTCTAAAAAAGGCAGATGCTGATCCCACGGTTTTCTCCAACTACCGCCCCATTTCCCTTCTCCCCAAACCTGCAAAGGTTTTGGAAAAAGCCGTGCAGTTACAGCTCACGGAGTACTTGGAAAGTAACTCACTTCTGCACGACTCACAATCTGGATTTCGGGCGGGATACAGCACGGAGATGGCCCTGCTGAAAGTTTCGGAGACTATCCGGGAGTGCGTGGACAGGGGCGAGGAGGCCATGTTAGTCCTCCTCGACCTGTCCGCTGCATTCGACACGGTATCTCACCCCATCCTCCTTGACCGACTTAAACAGACTGGCATTGGCGGCACTGCCTTTAGCTGGATTGAGTCCTTCCTCTCAGGAAGAAGTCAGAGGGTATTGCTGCGGCCTTTCAAATCGGAGGAAAAACCCCTGTCTTGCGGTGTGCCACAGGGCTCGGCCCTCAGCCCTCTGTTTTTTAACATCTATCTTGCCCCACTGGCCGGCGTGGTGGAGTCCTACGGAGTCAGGGTGGTCTCCTATGCTGATGATACCCAGCTAGTGTTTTCCTTCAGAGACCACTCTGACTCCGCGTTCGCCAACTTCCGCCTGTGCCTCAACAACATCAGTGGTTGGATGTCCGAAAACCATCTAAGACTCAATGCAGACAAAACAGAGGTGCTGTTTTTTAACCAGAAAAACTCCATCCCCTCCTCCTGGTGGTGGCCCACGGCGCTCGATCCCGCCCCCTCTCCCGTCCACTCGGCCCGTAATCTGGGCTTCCTGTTTGACGACTCCCTTTCATGCAAGACTCAGATTAAAAAAGTGACCTCTGCCTGCTTCCTGAAGTTGCGCATGATTAGAAAAATCCTCCCCTATCTCCCTCTTGATTCCCGCCGGACAGTTACCCATGCCCTCATCACGTCCCACCTGGACTTTGCTAATAGCCTTTATGCCGGAGCTCCCCAATACTTGATCGACCGGCTGCAGATTGTTCAGAATGCGGCGGCGAGGTTGATTGGCAATATTCCCTATCGTCAATCTGTTGCCGCATATCGTAGGGAACTGCACTGGCTACCTGTGGCCAACCGTATCCGGTTTAAGATCCTCACTCTAACCCATCGAGCCATCAATGATCGCGGACCAAATTACTTGAAAAAACGTGTTTCCATATCCCGCTCCACCAGATCTCTGAGATCCAATGACCTTTGCCTTCTGATCTCCCCCCGTTTCAAACTATCCAGAATGGGTGGCAGAGGGTTCAGTGTCATTGCGGCAAAACTTTGGAACGCGCTGCCAGTCGATCTTAGATTCTGTCCCTCCGAATCCATCTTCCGGGCCAAACTCAAAACTTGGCTCTTCTCTGGACACTGATTCACTGCACTACTTCCCCTCTTGCTCTTTGCTCCCCTTTGAGACTTAGGTTCTAGCGCCGGGACACCCCTTCGGGGGTAGCTGTGCGCTTTATAAACTACATAAAATAAAATAAAAATAAATAGCTAGATTGATAGATAGCTAGACAGCTAGATAGCTAGCTAGATTGATAGATTGATAGATAGCTAGAAAGGTAGATTAGATAGATAGCAGATAGCTAGAGAGCTAGATAGCTAGATTGATAGATAGCTAGATTGATAGATAGATAGATAGATAGCTAGATTGATAGATAGCTAGATAGATAGCTAGATAGCTAGATTGACAGATAGCTAGATAGCTAGATAGATAGCTAGATAGCTAGCTAGATTGATAGATTGATAGATAGCTAGATAGCTAGATAGGTAGATAGGTAGATTGATAGATAGCTAGATAGCTAGATAGAAACCTAGATAGCTAGATTGATAGATAGCTAGATAACTAGATAGCTAGCTAGATAGCTAGATACCTAGATAGCTGGATAGCTAGATAGCTAGATAGATTAATAGATAGCTGGATAGCTAGATAGCTAGATAGCTAGCTAGATAGTTAGCTAGATAGCTAGATAGCTAGATTGATATATAGCTAGCTAGATAGCTAGATAGCTAGATTGATAGATAGCTAGATTGATGGATGGCTAGATTGATAGATCGCTAGATAGCTAGATAGCTAGACAGCTAGATAGATAGCTAGATAGCTAGATAGCTTGATAGATAGCTAGATTGATAGATAATCTAGCTATCTAGCTGATAGATAGCTAGATTGATAGATAGCTAGATAGATAGATAGATAGCTAGATAGATAGCTAGATAGATAGCTAGATAGATAGCTAGATAGATAGCTAGATAGATAGCTAGATAGATAGCTATCTAGATAGATAGATATCTAGATAGATAGATAGATAGATAGATAGATAGATAGATAGATAGATAGATAGATAGATAGATAGATAGATAGATAGATAGATAGATAGATAGATAGATAGATAGATAGATAGATAGATAGATAGATAGATAGATAGATAGATAGATAGATAGATAGATATATAGATAGATAGCTAGTTAGATAGCTTGATAGATAGCTAGATAGATAGCTAGATAGATAGCTAGATAGATAGCTAGATAGCTAGACAGCTAAATAGATAGCTAGACAGCTAGATAGCTAGATAGATAGCTAGATTGATAGATAATCTAGCTATCTAGCTGATAGATAGCTAGATTGATAGATAGCTAGATAGATAGATAGATAGATAGATAGATAGATAGATAGATAGATAGATAGATAGATAGATAGATAGATAGATAGATAGATAGATAGATAGATAGATATCTAGCTAGATTGATAGATAACTAGATAGCTAGATAGATAGCTAGATAGATAGCTAGATTGATAGATAGCTAGATAGCTAGATAGCTAGATTGATAGATAGCTAGATAGCTAGATAGATAGCTAGATAGCTAGATATATAGCTAGCTAGCTAGATAGATAGCTAGATAGCTAGAGAGATAGCTAGATAGCTAGATTGATAGATAGCTAGATAGCTAGCTAGCTAGATTGATAGATAGCTAGATAGCTAGATTGATAGATAGCTAGATAGCTATATTGATAGATAGCTAGATAGCTAGATAGCTAGATAGCTAGATAGATAGCTAGTTAGATAGCTAGATAGCTAGATAGCTAGATTGATAGATAGCTAGATAGCTAGCTAGATAGCTAGATAGCTAGATAGCTAGATAGCTAGCTAGATTGATAGATTAATAGATAGCTGGATAGCTAGATAGCTAGATAGCTAGCTAGATAGCTAGATAGCTAGCTAGATAGTTAGCTAGATAGCTAGATAGCTAGATAGCTAGATTGATAGATAGCTAGCTAGATAGCTAGATTGATAGATAGCTAGATTGATAGATAGCTAGATTGATTAATAGATAGCTAGATTGATAGCTAGATTGATAGCTAGATAGCTAGATAGCTAGCTAGATAGCTAGATAGATAGCTAGCTAGATAGCTAGATAGCTAGATAGATAGCTAGATTGATAGATAGCTAGATTGATAGATCGCTAGATAGCTAGAGAGCTAGAGAGCTAGATAGCTAGATTGATAGATAGCTAGATAGCTAGCTAGATAGCTAGATAGCTAGCTAGATAGATAGATAGCTAGATAGATAGATAGCTAGATAGATAGCTAGATAGCTAGATTGATAGATAACTAGATAGCTAGATAGCTAGCTAGATTGATAGATAGCTAGATAGCTAGCTAGATAGCTAGCTAGATTGATAGCTAGATAGCTAGCTAGATTGATAGCTAGCTAGATAGCTAGATAGATAGATAGCTAGATAGCTAGATAGATAGCTAGATAGCTAGATAGATAGCTAGATAGCTAGATTGATAGATAGCTGAATAGCTAAATAGATAGCTAGCTAGATAGCTAGATTGATAGATAGCTAGACAGCTAGATAGCTAGCTAGATTGATAGATTGATAGATAGCTAGAAAGCTAGATTAGATAGATAGCAGATAGCTAGAGAGCTAGATAGCTAGATTGATAGATAGCTAGATTGATAGATAGATAGATAGATAGCTAGATTGATAGATAGCTAGATAGATAGCTAGATAGATAGCTAGATAGCTAGATAGCTAGATTGACAGATAGCTAGATAGCTAGATAGATAGCTAGATAGCTAGCTAGATTGATAGATTGATAGATAGCTAGATAGCTAGATAGGTAGATAGGTAGATTGATAGATAGCTAGATAGCTAGATAGAAACCTAGATAGCTAGATAGCTAGATTGATAGATAGCTAGATAACTAGATAGCTATCTAGATGGCTAGATACCTAGATAGCTAGATAGCTAGATAGCTAGATAGATTAATAGATAGCTGGATAGCTAGATAGCTAGATAGCTAGCTAGATATCTAGATACCTAGATAGCTAGATAGCTAGATAGCTAGATAGATTAATAGATAGCTGGATAGCTAGATAGCTAGATAGATAGCTAGATAGCTAGCTAGATAGTTAGCTAGATAGCTAGATAGCTAGATTGATAGATAGCTAGATTGATAGATAGCTAGATTGATAGATCGCTAGATAGCTAGATAGCTAGACAGCTAGATAGATAGCTAGACAGCTAGATAGCTAGATAGATAGCTAGATTTATAGATAATCTAGCTATCTAGCTGATAGATAGCTAGATTGAGAGATAGCTAGATAGATAGATAGATAGATAGATAGATAGATAGATAGATAGATAGATAGATAGATAGATAGATAGATAGATAGATAGATAGATAGATAGATAGATAGATAGATAGATATCTAGCTAGATTGATAGATAACTAGATAGCTAGATAGATAGCTAGATAGATAGCTAGATTGATAGATAGCTAGATAGCTAGATAGCTAGATTGATAGATAGCTAGATAGCTAGATAGATAGCTAGATATATAGCTAGCTAGCTAGATAGATAGCTAGATAGCTAGAGAGATAGCTAGATAGCTAGATTGATAGATAGCTAGATAGCTAGCTAGCTAGATTGATAGATAGCTAGATAGCTAGATTGATAGATAGCTAGATAGCTAGATTGATAGATAGCTAGATAGCTAGATAGCTAGATAGATAGCTAGTTAGATAGCTAGATAGCTAGATAGCTAGATTGATAGATAGCTAGATAGCTAGCTAGATAGCTAGCTAGATTGATAGATTAATAGATAGCTGGATAGCTAGATAGCTAGATAGCTAGCTAGATAGCTAGATAGTTAGCTAGATAGCCAGATAGCTAGATAGCTAGATAGCTAGATTGATAGATAGCTAGCTAGATAGCTAGATTGATAGATAGCTAGATTGATAGATAGCTAGATTGATTAATAGATAGCTAGATTGATAGCTAGATTGATAGCTAGATAGCTAGATAGCTAGCTAGATTGATAGATAGCTAGATTGATAGATCGCTAGATAGCTAGAGAGCTAGAGAGCTAGATAGCTAGATTGATAGATAGCTAGATAGCTAGCCAGATAGCTAGATAGCTAGCTAGATAGATAGATAGATAGATAGATAGATAGCTAGATAGCTAGATTGATAGATAACTAGATAGCTAGATAGCTAGCTAGATTGATAGATAGCTAGATAGCTAGCTAGATAGCTAGCTAGATTGATAGCTAGATAGCTAGCTAGATTGATAGCTAGCTAGATAGCTAGATAGATAGATAGCTAGATAGCTAGATAGATAGCTAGATAGCTAGATAGATAGCTAGATAGCTAGATTGATAGATAGCTGAATAGCTAAATAGATAGCTAGCTAGATAGCTAGATTGATAGATAGCTAGACAGCTAGATAGCTAGCTAGATTGATAGATTGATAGATAGCTAGAAAGCTAGATTAGATAGATAGCAGATAGCTAGAGAGCTAGATAGCTAGATTGATAGATAGCTAGATTGATAGATAGATATATAGCTAGATTGATAGATAGCTAGATAGATAGCTAGATAGATAGCTAGATAGCTAGATTGACAGATAGCTAGATAGCTAGATAGATAGCTAGATAGCTAGCTAGATTGATAGATTGATAGATAGCTAGATAGCTAGATAGGTAGATAGGTAGATTGATAGATAGCTAGATAGCTAGATAGAAACCTAGATAGCTAGATAGCTAGATTGATAGATAGCTAGATAACTAGATAGCTAGCTAGATAGCTAGATACCTAGATAGCTAGATAGCTCGATAGCTAGATACCTAGATAGCTAGATAGCTAGATAGATTAATAGATAGCTGGATAGCTAGATAGCTAGATAGCTAGCTAGATAGCTAGATAGCTAGCTAGATAGTTAGCTAGATATCTAGATAGCTAGATTGATATATAGCTAGCTAGATAGCTAGATTGATAGATAGCTAGATTGATAGATAGCTAGATTGATAGATCGCTAGATAGCTAGATAGCTAGACAGCTAGATAGATAGCTAGATAGCTAGATTGCTAGATAGATAGCTAGATTGATAGATAATCTAGCTATCTAGCTGATAGATAGCTAGATTGATAGATAGCTAGATAGATAGCTAGATAGCTAGATAGATAGCTAGATAGATAGCTAGATAGATAGCTAGATAGATAGCTAGATAGATAGCTAGATAGATAGCTATCTAGATAGATAGCTATCTAGATATCTAGATAGATAGATAGATAGATAGATAGATAGATAGATAGATAGATAGATAGATAGATAGATAGATAGATAGATAGATAGATAGATAGATAGATAGATAGATAGATAGATAGATAGATAGATAGATAGATAGAGATAGATAGATAGATATATAGATAGATAGCTAGTTAGATAGCTTGATAGATAGCTAGATAGATAGCTAGATAGATAGCTAGATAGCTAGATAGCTAGACAGCTAGATAGATAGCTAGACAGCTAGATAGCTAGATAGATAGCTAGATTGATAGATAATCTAGCTATCTAGCTGATAGATAGCTAGATTGATAGATAGCTAGATAGATAGGTAGATAGATAGATAGATAGATAGATAGATAGATAGATAGATAGATAGATAGATAGATAGATAGATAGATAGATAGATAGATAGATAGATAGATAGATAGATAGATAGATAGATAGATAAGATAGATAGATAGATAGATAGATAGATAGATAGATAGATAGATAGATAGATAGATAGATAGATAGATAGATAGATAGATAGATAGATAGATAGATATCTAGCTAGATTGATAGATAACTAGATAGCTAGATAGATAGCTAGATAGATAGCTAGATTGATAGATAGCTAGATAGCTAGATAGCTAGATTGATAGATAGCTAGATAGCTAGATAGATAGCTAGATAGCTAGATATATAGCTAGCTAGCTAGATAGATAGCTAGATAGCTAGAGAGATAGCTAGATAGCTAGATTGATAGATAGCTAGATAGCTAGCTAGCTAGATTGATAGATAGCTAGATAGCTAGCTAGCTAGATAGATAGCTAGATAGCTAGAGAGATAGCTAGATAGCTAGATTGATAGATAGATAGCTAGTTAGATAGCTAGATAGCTAGAGAGATAGCTAGATAGCTAGATTGATAGATAGATAGCTAGTTAGATAGCTAGATAGCTAGATTGATAGATAGCTAGATAGCTAGCTAGATAGCTAGATAGCTAGATAGCTAGATAGCTAGCTAGATTGATAGATTAATAGATAGCTGGATAGCTAGATAGCTAGATAGCTAGCTAGATAGCTAGATAGCTAGCTAGATAGTTAGCTAGATAGCTAGATAGCTAGATAGCTAGATTGATAGATAGCTAGCTAGATAGCTAGATTGATAGATAGCTAGATTGATAGATAGCTAGATTGATTAATAGATAGCTAGATTGATAGCTAGATTGATAGCTAGATAGCTAGCTAGATAGCTAGATAGATAGATAGCTAGCTAGATAGCTAGATAGCTAGATAGATAGCTAGATTGATAGATAGCTAGATTGATAGATCACTAGATAGCTAGAGAGCTAGAGAGCTAGATAGCTAGATTGATAGATAGCTAGATAGCTAGCTAGATAGCTAGATAGCTAGCTAGCTAGATAGATAGCTAGATAGATAGATAGCTAGATAGATAGCTAGATAGCTAGATTGATAGATAACTAGATAGCTAGCTAGATTGATAGATAGCTAGATAGCTAGCTAGATAGCTAGCTAGATTGATAGCTAGATAGCTAGCTAGATTGATAGCTAGCTAGATAGCTAGATAGATAGATAGCTAGATAGCTAGATAGATAGCTAGATAGCTAGATAGATAGCTAGATAGCTAGATTGATAGATAGCTGAATAGCTAAATAGATAGCTAGCTAGATAGCTAGATTGATAGATAGCTAGACAGCTAGATAGCTAGCTAGATTGATAGATTGATAGATAGCTAGAAAGCTAGATTAGATAGATAGCAGATAGCTAGAGAGCTAGATAGCTAGATTGATAGATAGCTAGATTGATAGATAGATAGATAGATAGATAGATAGATAGATAGATAGATAGATAGATAGATAGATAGATAGATAGATAGATTGATAAATAGCTAGATAGATAGCTAGATAGATAGCTAGATAGCTAGATTGACAGATAGCTAGATAGCTAGATAGATAGCTAGATAGCTAGCTAGATTGATAGATTGATAGATAGCTAGATAGCTAGATAGGTAGATAGGTAGATTGATAGATAGCTAGATAGCTAGATAGAAACCTAGATAGCTAGATAGCTAGATTGATAGATAGCTAGATAACTAGATAGCTAGCTAGATAGCTAGATACCTAGATAGCTAGATAGCTAGATAGCTAGATAGATTAATAGATAGCTGGATAGCTAGATAGCTAGCTAGATAGCTAGCTAGCTAGCTAGATAGTTAGCTAGATAGCTAGATTGATATATAGCTAGCTAGATAGCTAGATAGCTAGATTGATAGATAGCTAGATTGATAGATAGCTAGATTGATAGATCGCTAGATAGCTAGATAGCTAGACAGCTAGATAGATAGCTAGATAGCTAGATAGCTAGATAGATAGCTAGATTGATAGATAATCTAGCTATCTAGCTGATAGATAGCTAGATTGATAGATAGCTAGATAGATAGATAGATAGATAGATAGATAGATAGATAGATAGATAGATAGATAGATAGATAGATAGATAGATAGATAGATAGATAGATAGATAGATAGATAGATAGATAGATAGATAGATAGATAGATAGATAGATAGATAGATAGATAGATAGATAGATAGATAGATCTGAGGCGTTGCCTGATAGTACTTTGGTAATTTGGAACAGTTGTCTGCTGGAATTTTTGGCGTTCTTGATTTGGTCGCTATAATAATCCTTTTTTGCTTTTGTTATCATGGCTTTATAGAGAGCCAGTGCTTCTTTGTAAATGATTTTGCTGTCTGTATCATAATTCTTTCTCCATTGTCGTTCCTTATTGCGATTGATTTGTTTTTGTGCCCTTAATTTGTCGTTGTACCAGGGGGCGGTTGGTTTAGATCTGTTACTGGACCGTTCTTTAGTAGGGGCTGATTGGTTTGTAGCCTGGCCCACCCAGGTGTAAAACTGATGGAGAGCTGAATTGGGCTCTGGGGACAGTGTAGGACGGGTGAGTTCCAGTGTTAGTTTTAGTTGGTCATGGTTCGTGTTTTTCCAATCTTTGAAGGATTGTTTGGGCGAGGGGAGTGGTCTGTTGCCGCACTGGTTGTGCGTAATTATTTTTGCGAAAATGACGTAGTGGTCCGTCCAGGCAAGATGTTTGTTATTTGCATGCCTTCAAGATTAGAGAAAATGGGGTCCAAAATGTGGCCCGCTTGGTGGGTGGGGGACATGACACGTTGTGTCAGTCCTAAAGTTTCAAGATCGGAAATAAGGGTAGCAGAGTCAGTTAAGTGAATAAGGTCTAGGTGAAAATTTAAGTCGCCTAGGATTGTAAAAGCACTTTCTGTGGCTACAGATTCCATCATGGAATTAATACTGGATAGGAACGCCGCTTTGGATCCTGGGGGTCGATATATCAGAATCCCCTTAAAATTAAACAGGGAAGAAGAGTTAATGGCAAATTGCATAGCTTCACACGAGTTAGATGGAATGGGGGTTATTCTGACAGGGTAGGAGTCTCTAGTTATTACGGCCAGTCCACCTCCTCTTTGTTTGGGCCTATCCTGACAATAAGCTTTGTATCCATCTGGTACTGCGATAGCCCAATCAGGTTGTGAGGTATCGTCAGTCCGGGTTTCTGTGAGAAATAGTACATCTAATTTAAAATCGGTGATGAGATCGAAGACCTCCTGCCTATGCTTTCCAAGAGAGCGTGCATTGATGAGAGCTATAGATATGCTGACTCCTTCCTCCTGGGTATTAGTTGCAGAATTGGGGTTAGAAAGAGGAGGAATAGTGGAATTGCAGTGAGGACAAGGGATGGCGAGATTCTTATGGATCTCTAAAAGATTAATATCTGAACAGCTAGAACTAATGGGTGGCCTGAGAGAAAGGAGACTTTGGCTGGAGTACTTTATGCCGGCTTCTGACCTTTGTGAGCCAGGGGTTGTGGCCCTAGGCCCGGTCCCGGCGCGGACGGGCGCAGACGGGCTTGCCTCTGGCGCGCCTCTGGCGCGCCGCCGGCGCGCCCGCTGCGCCCGCCCGCTGCGCGGACGGGGTGTACCTCCTGTCTTATACATCCTGGGGGCGGGAAAGGCGGGAGGGCTGGATTGACTAGAGCGCAGCCCTTACCTCCTCAAGATGGCGGGTGAGGTGGGTCAGGTCACGTGACTGTGACCGAGTTGGGCAGCGCTGTTGTCGGTGACTGCAGCAATCGCGCTATGCACCGCGCGCTCGTCACAAAAGGTAAAGACAATTTTCTACCACCGGTTCTGTATTTAAAAATACACAAAGTGAGAGCCCTATGCACGGACAATCACGATCTCCGCAAATGTTTTAAAAGCGTTTTAAAAAGTAAAGAATAGTAGGAGAGTCCTCCGGCTTCCGCCTCAGAGGAGAGCAATTTAACAAATAAAAGGTTTGCCTGTGAGAAACGGATCGCCCCTTAAGTAGTCTAAGATAGATAGATAGCTAGATAGCTAGATTGATAGATAACTAGATAGCTAGATAGCTAGCTAGATTGATAGATAGCTAGATAGCAAGCTAGATAGCTAGCTAGATTGATAGCTAGATAGCTAGCTAGATTGATAGCTAGCTAGATGGCTAGATAGATAGATAGCTAGATAGCTAGATAGATAGCTGGATAGCTAGATAGATAGCTAGATAGCTAGATTGATACATAGCTAGACAGCTAGATAGCTAGCTAGATTGATAGATTGATAGATAGCTAGATAGCTAGATTAGATAGATAGCAGATAGCTAGAGAGCTAGATAGCTAGATTGATAGATAGCTAGATTGATAGATAGATAGATAGATAGCTAGATTGATAGATACCTAGATAGATAGCTAGATAGATAGCTAGATTGACAGATAGCTAGATAGCTAGATAGATAGCTAGATAGCTAGATACCTAGATAGCTAGATAGCTAGATAGCTAGATAGATTAATAGATAGCTGGATAGCTAGATAGCTAGATAGCTAGATAGATAGCTAGATAGCTAGCTAGATAGTTAGCTAGATAGCTAGATAGCTAGATTGATATATAGCTAGCTAGATAGCTAGATAGCTAGATTTATAGATAGCTAGATTGATAGATAGCTAGATTGATAGATCGCTAGATAGCTAGATAGCTAGACAGCTAGATAGATAGCTAGACAGCTAGATAGCTAGATAGATAGCTAGATTGGTAGATAATCTAGCTATCTAGCTGATAGATAGCTAGATTGATAGATAGATAGATAGATAGATAGATAGATAGATAGATAGATAGATAGATAGATAGATAGATAGATAGATAGATAGATAGATAGATAGATATCTAGCTAGATTGATAGATAACTAGATAGCTAGATAGATAGCTAGATAGATAGCTAGATTGATAGATAGCTAGATAGCTAGATAGCTAGATTGATAGATAGCTAGATAGCTAGATAGATAGCTAGATAGCTAGATATATAGCTAGCTAGCTAGATAGATAGCTAGATAGCTAGAGAGATAGCTAGATAGCTAGATTGATAGATAGCTAGATAGCTAGCTAGCTAGATTGATAGATAGCTAGATAGCTAGATTGATAGATAGCTAGATAGCTAGATAGCTAGATTGATAGATAGCTAGATAGCTAGATAGATAGCTAGTTAGATAGCTAGATAGCTAGATAACTAGATTGATAGATAGCTAGATAGCTAGCTAGATAGCTAGCTAGCTAGCTAGATTGATAGATTAATAGATAGCTGGATAGCTGGATAGCTAGATAGCTAGCTAGATAGCTAGATAGCTAGCTAGATAGTTAGCTAGATAGCTAGATAGCTAGATAGCTAGATTGATAGATAGCTAGCTAGATAGCTAGATTGATAGATAGCTAGATTGATTAATAGATAGCTAGATTGATAGCTAGATTGATAGCTAGATAGCTAGATAGCTAGCTAGATAGCTAGATAGATAGATAGCTAGCTAGATAGCTAGATAGCTAGATAGATAGCTAGATTGATAGATAGCTAGATTGATAGATCGCTAGATAGCTAGAGAGCTAGAGAGCTAGATAGCTAGATTGATAGATAGCTAGATAGCTAGCCAGATAGCTAGATAGCTAGCTAGATAGATAGATAGATCGATAGATAGCTAGATAGCTAGATTGATAGATAACTAGATAGCTAGATAGCTAGCTAGATTGATAGATAGCTAGATAGCTAGCTAGATTGATAGCTAGATAGCTAGCTAGATTGATAGCTAGCTAGATAGCTAGATAGATAGATGGATAGATAGATAGATAGATAGATAGATAGATAGATAGATAGATAGATAGATAGATAGATAGATAGATAGATATATAGATAGATAGATAGATAGATAGATAGATAGATAGATAGATAGATAGATAGATAGATAGATAGATAGATAGATAGATAGATAGATAGATAGCTAGATAGCTAGATAGATAGCTAGATAGCTAGATTGATAGATAGCTGAATAGCTAAATAGATAGCTAGGGGGTAAATCGGGAGGTGGACTGGCAGTCATCTCTAAATCTCATCTTCAGGTGACCACCACTAAACTCACCAACATTGGTATCATTGAAGCTCTATACTTCTCTGTATCCGATTCTGCGGCTGTTATACTGGCTGGTTTACTAATCTATAACCCCCCCACTGCTGCTTCCCTTTCTCTTACCGCTCTCACCCACCAGTTGGCAGATCTATCCCTTAAACATCAACACTTTCTAGTTTTAGGTGATTTTAACCTTCACGTTGACAATCCCCACTGCACAAAAGCAAATAATCTGCTGGAAATCATGGACAGTTTTAACTTTATTCAACTAGTCACCGGTCCTACTCATGTGGCGGGTCACACCTTAGATCTTATTTTCGCTAATTTCTCTTCTATCACCGTCTCCCCCTCCCTTCCCCTTACATGGTCCGACCACTACCTCATCCCTTTTTCTTTGGCCTTAGACCGGAAATCTGTCCCTCCTACGCCCAGGAAAGAGCTGGGAAGGAAGTGGCATAAAGTCACATGCGCAACCCTGGACCCGGTATTTCACTTTCAGACGGATCATTTATCCCCTGATATCGACGCAAATATCGCCAGGCTTAATACCGCCCTCATCAATGCTATTGACCACGTTGCTCCCCAGAAAATCATTGCCTCCACTAGATCTCGCCCCTCCGCCCCTTGGTTCTCCACTTCTCTCCGTGGGGAAAAAAGCAGCTGTAAAGCACTCGAACGGAAGTGGAGAATAAATTACGATCCAGAAGCTAAGCTTGCCTACAAGGATGCTCTGAAAAAATTTCTCAAACATAAAAAAATAGCCATGAAAGACCACTTTTCGTTCCAAATTGCCAAAGCCAAAAATTCCTCAAAAACCCTTTTCTCCATCGTTAAAGATTTTATTAATCCCCCGGCCAGGACCACTCAGAACTCTGCTAGCCAGACCCTGTGCGAAGGACTTTCGGACTTCTTTCTCGAAAAAATCAATAAGCTATGCATCTCCTTCCCTAAAGGGCTAATACCCGGGCCTCCGTCAACAAGCCCCTCTGCCTTACCGTCCTTTCTTGCCTTTAATAAACTCACTCAGGATGATGCTATCAGACTACTGATCCACTGCAAGTCTGGTGCACCCTCTGACCCTGTTCCTGCCAAAATCATGGGTGAACTGGCCCCCTCGTTAGCTGATTCCTTCCTCTCCATCTGGAATGCCTCCCTGCACCACGGCTTCTTCCCTACCACTTGGAAGGAGGCCTTGGTGATCCCCATTCTAAAAAAGGCAGATGCTGATCCCACGGTTTTCTCCAACTACCGCCCCATTTCCCTTCTCCCCAAACCTGCAAAGGTTTTGGAAAAAGCCGTGCAGTTACAGCTCACGGAGTACTTGGAAAGTAACTCACTTCTGCACGACTCACAATCTGGATTTC
>NW_028241544.1:40000-64000 GCF_964263255.1 Lissotriton vulgaris
TAGATAGCTAGATAGCTAGCTAGATAGCTAGATAGTTAGCTAGATAGCTAGATAGCTAGATTGATAGATAGCTAGCTAGATAGCTAGATTGATAGATAGCTAGATTGATAGATAGCTAGATTGATTAATAGATAGCTAGATTGATAGCTAGATAGCTAGATAGCTAGCTAGATAGCTAGATAGATAGATAGCTAGCTAGATAGCTAGATAGCTAGATAGATAGCTAGATTGATAGATAGCTAGATTGATAGATCGCTAGATAGCTAGAGAGCTAGAGAGCTAGATAGCTAGATTGATAGATAGCTAGATAGCTAGCCAGATAGCTAGATAGCTAGCTAGATAGATAGATAGCTAGATAGATAGCTAGATAGCTAGATTGATAGATAACTAGATAGCTAGATAGCTAGCTAGATTGATAGATAGCTAGATAGCTAGCTAGATAGCTAGCTAGATTGATAGCTAGATAGCTAGCTAGATTGATAGCTAGCTAGATAGCTAGATAGATAGATAGCTAGATAGCTAGCTAGATAGTTAGCTAGATAGCTAGATAGCTAGATAGCTAGATTGATAGATAGCTAGCTAGATAGCTAGATTGATAGATAGCTAGATTGATAGATAGCTAGATTGATTAATAGATAGCTAGATTGATAGCTAGATTGATAGCTAGATAGCTAGATAGCTAGCTAGATAGCTAGATAGATGGCTAGCTAGATAGCTAGATAGCTAGATAGATAGCTAGATTGATAGATAGCTAGATTGATAGATCGCTAGATAGCTAGAGAGCTAGAGAGCTAGATAGCTAGATTGATAGATAGCTAGATAGCTAGCTAGATAGCTAGATAGCTAGCTAGATAGATAGATAGCTAGATAGATAGATAGCTAGATAGATAGCTAGATAGCTAGATTGATAGATAACTAGATAGCTAGATAGCTAGCTAGATTGATAGATAGCTAGATAGCTAGCTAGATAGCTAGCTAGATTGATAGCTAGATAGCTAGCTAGATTGATAGCTAGCTAGATAGCTAGATAGATAGATAGCTAGATAGCTAGATAGATAGCTAGATAGCTAGATAGATAGCTAGATAGCTAGATTGATAGATGGCTGAATAGCTAAATAGATAGCTAGCTAGATAGCTAGATTGATAGATAGCTAGACAGCTAGATAGCTAGCTAGATTGATAGATTGATAGATAGCTAGAAAGCTAGATTAGATAGATAGCAGATAGCTAGAGAGCTAGATAGCTAGATTGATAGATAGCTAGATTGATAGATAGATAGATAGATAGCTAGATTGATAGATAGCTAGATAGATAGCTAGATAGATAGCTAGATAGCTAGATAGCTAGATTGACAGATAGCTAGATAGCTAGATAGATAGCTAGATAGCTAGCTAGATTGATAGATTGATAGATAGCTAGATAGCTAGATAGGTAGATAGGTAGATTGATAGATAGCTAGATAGCTAGATAGAAACCTAGATAGCTAGATAGCTAGATTGATAGATAGCTAGATAACTAGATAGCTAGCTAGATAGCTAGATACCTAGATAGCTAGATAGCTAGATAGATTAATAGATAGCTGGATAGCTAGATAGCTAGATAGCTAGCTAGATAGCTAGATACCTAGATAGCTAGATAGCTAGATAGATTAATAGATAGCTGGATAGCTAGATAGCTAGATAGATAGCTAGATAGCTAGCTAGATAGTTAGCTAGATAGCTAGATAGCTAGATTGATATATAGCTAGCTAGATAGCTAGATAGCTAGATTGATAGATAGCTAGATTGATAGATAGCTAGATTGATAGATCGCTAGATAGCTAGATAGCTAGACAGCTAGATAGATAGCTAGACAGCTAGATAGCTAGATAGATAGCTAGATTTATAGATAATCTAGCTATCTAGCTGATAGATAGCTAGATTGAGAGATAGCTAGATAGCTAGATAGATAGATAGATAGATAGATAGATAGATAGATAGATAGATAGATAGATAGATAGATAGATAGATAGATAGATAGATAGATAGATAGATATCTAGCTAGATTGATAGATAACTAGATAGCTAGATAGATAGCTAGATAGATAGCTAGATTGATAGATAGCTAGATAGCTAGATAGCTAGACTGATAGATAGCTAGATAGCTAGATAGATAGCTAGATAGCTAGATATATAGCTAGCTAGCTAGATAGATAGCTAGATAGCTAGAGAGATAGCTAGATAGCTAGATTGATAGATAGCTAGATAGCTAGCTAGCTAGATTGATAGATAGCTAGATAGCTAGATTGATAGATAGCTAGATAGCTAGATAGCTAGATTGATAGATAGCTAGATAGCTAGATAGCTAGATAGATAGCTAGTTAGATAGCTAGATAGCTAGATAACTAGATTGATAGATAGCTAGATAGCTAGCTAGATAGCTAGATAGCTAGCTAGATTGATAGATTAATAGATAGCTGGATAGCTAGATAGCTAGATAGCTAGCTAGACAGCTAGATAGTTAGCTAGATAGCTAGATAGCTAGATAGCTAGATAGCTAGATTGATAGATAGCTAGCTAGATAGCTAGATTGATAGATAGCTAGATTGATAGATAGCTAGATTGATTAATAGATAGCTAGATTGATAGCTAGATTGATAGCTAGATAGCTAGATAGCTAGCTAGATAGCTAGATAGATAGATAGCTAGCTAGATAGCTAGATAGCTAGATAGATAGCTAGATTGATAGATAGCTAGATTGATAGATCGCTAGATAGCTAGAGAGCTAGAGAGCTAGATAGCTAGATTGATAGATAGCTAGATAGCTAGCCAGATAGCTAGATAGCTAGCTAGATAGATAGATAGCTAGATAGATAGCTAGATAGCTAGATTGATAGATAACTAGATAGCTAGATAGCTAGCTAGATTGATAGATAGCTAGATAGCTAGCTAGATAGCTAGCTAGATTGATAGCTAGATAGCTAGCTAGATTGATAGCTAGCTAGATAGCTAGATAGATAGATAGCTAGATAGCTAGATAGATAGCTAGATAGCTAGATAGATAGCTAGATAGCTAGATTGATAGATAGCTGAATAGCTAAATAGATAGCTAGCTAGATAGCTAGATTGATAGATAGCTAGACAGCTAGATAGCTAGCTAGATTGATAGATTGATAGATAGCTAGAAAGCTAGATTAGATAGATAGCAGATAGCTAGAGAGCTAGATAGCTAGATTGATAGATAGCTAGATTGATAGATAGATATATAGCTAGATTGATAGATAGCTAGATAGATAGCTAGATAGATAGCTAGATAGCTAGATTGATGGATAGCTAGATAGCTAGATAGATAGCTAGATAGCTAGCTAGATTGATAGATTGATAGATAGCTAGATAGCTAGATAGGTAGATAGGTAGATTGATAGATAGCTAGATAGCTAGATAGAAACCTAGATATCTAGATAGCTAGATTGATAGATAGCTAGATAACTAGATAGCTAGCTAGATAGCTAGATACCTAGATAGCTAGATAGCTAGATAGATTAATAGATAGCTGGATAGCTAGATAGCTAGATAGCTAGCTAGATAGCTAGATAGCTAGCTAGATAGTTAGCTAGATAGCTAGATAGCTAGATTGATATATAGCTAGCTAGATAGCTAGATAGCTAGATTGATAGATAGCTAGATTGATAGATAGCTAGATTGATAGATCGCTAGATAGCTAGATAGCTAGACAGCTAGATAGATAGCTAGATAGCTAGATAGCTAGATAGATAGCTAGATTGATAGATAATCTAGCTATCTAGCTGATAGATAGCTAGATTGATAGATAGCTAGATAGATAGATAGATAGCTAGATAGATAGCTAGATAGATAGCTAGATAGATAGCTAGATAGATAGCTAGATAGATAGCTATCTAGATAGATAGATATCTAGATATCTAGATAGATAGATAGATAGATAGATAGATAGATAGATAGATAGATAGATAGATAGATAGATAGATAGATAGATAGATAGATAGATAGATAGATAGATAGATAGATAGATAGATAGATAGATAGATAGATAGATAGATAGATAGATAGATAGAGATAGATAGATAGATAGATATATAGATAGATAGCTAGTTAGATAGCTTGATAGATAGCTAGATAGATAGCTAGATAGATAGCTAGATAGCTAGATAGCTAGACAGCTAGATAGATAGCTAGACAGCTAGATAGCTAGATAGATAGCTAGATTGATAGATAATCTAGCTATCTAGCTGATAGATAGCTAGATTGATAGATAGCTAGATAGATAGGTAGATAGATAGATAGATAGATAGATAGATAGATAGATAGATAGATAGATAGATAGATAGATAGATAGATAGATAGATACATAGATATCTAGCTAGATTGATAGATAACTAGATAGCTAGATAGATAGCTAGATAGATAGCTAGATTGATAGATAGCTAGATAGCTAGATAGCTAGATTGATAGATAGCTAGATAGCTAGATAGATAGCTAGATAGCTAGATATATAGCTAGCTAGCTAAATAGATAGCTAGATAGCTAGAGAGATAGCTAGATAGCTAGATTGATAGATAGCTAGATAGCTAGCTAGCTAGATTGATAGATAGCTAGATAGCTAGCTAGCTAGATAGATAGCTAGAGAGATAGCTAGATAGCTAGATTGATAGATAGATAGCTAGTTAGATAGCTAGATAGCTAGATAGCTAGATTGATAGATAGCTAGATAGCTAGCTAGATAGCTAGATAGCTAGATAGCTAGATAGCTAGCTAGATTGATAGATTAATAGATAGCTGGATAGCTAGATAGCTAGCTAGATAGCTAGCTAGATAGTTAGCTAGATAGCTAGATAGCTAGATAGCTAGATTGATAGATAGCTAGCTAGATAGCTAGATTGATAGATAGCTAGATTGATAGATAGCTAGATTGATTAATAGATAGCTAGATTGATAGCTAGATTGATAGCTAGATAGCTAGCTAGATAGCTAGATAGATAGATAGATAGCTAGATAGCTAGATAGATAGCTAGATTGATAGATAGCTAGATTGATAGATCACTAGATAGCTAGAGAGCTAGAGAGCTAGATAGCTAGATTGATAGATAGCTAGATAGCTAGCTAGATAGCTAGATAGCTAACTAGCTAGATAGATAGCTAGATAGATAGATAGCTAGATAGATAGATAGCTAGATAGATAGCTAGATAGCTAGATTGATAGATAACTAGATAGCTAGATAGCTAGCTAGATTGATAGATAGCTAGATAGCTAGCTAGATAGCTAGCTAGATTGATAGCTCGATAGCTAGCTAGATTGATAGCTAGCTAGATAGATAGATAGCTAGATAGCTAGATAGATAGCTAGATAGCTAGATAGATAGCTAGATAGCTAGATTGATAGATAGCTGAATAGCTAAATAGATAGCTAGCTAGATAGCTAGATTGATAGATAGCTAGACAGCTAGATAGCTAGCTAGATTGATAGATTGATAGATAGCTAGAAAGCTAGATTAGATAGATAGCAGATAGCTAGAGAGCTAGATAGCTAGGTTGATAGATAGCTAGATTGATAGATAGATAGATAGATAGATAGATAGATAGATAGATAGATAGCTAGATTGATAGATAGCTAGATAGATAGCTAGATAGATAGCTAGATAGCTAGATTGACAGATAGCTAGATAGCTAGATAGATAGCTAGATAGCTAGCTAGATTGATAGATTGATAGATAGCTAGATAGCTAGATAGGTAGATAGGTAGATTGATATATAGCTAGATAGCTAGATAGAAACCTAGATAGCTAGATAGCTAGATTGATAGATAGCTAGATAACTAGATAGCTAGCTAGATAGCTAGATACCTAGATAGCTAGATAGCTAGATAGCTAGATAGATTAATAGATAGCTGGATAGCTAGATAGCTAGATAGCTAGCTAGATAGCTAGCTAGCTAGCTAGATAGTTAGCTAGATAGCTAGATTGATATATAGCTAGCTAGATAGCTAGATAGCTAGATTGATAGATAGCTAGATTGATAGATAGCTAGATTGATAGATCGCTAGATAGCTAGATAGCTAGACAGCTAGATAGATAGCTAGATAGCTAGATAGCTAGATAGATAGCTAGATTGATAGATAATCTAGCTATCTAGCTGATAGATAGATAGATTGATAGATAGCTAGATAGATAGATAGATAGATAGATAGATAGATAGATAGATAGATAGATAGATAGATAGATAGATAGATAGATAGATAGATAGATAGATAGATAGATAGAGATAGATAGATAGATATATAGATAGATAGCTAGTTAGATAGCTTGATAGATAGCTAGATAGATAGCTAGATAGATAGCTAGATAGCTAGATAGCTAGACAGCTAGATAGATAGCTAGACAGCTAGATAGCTAGATAGATAGCTAGATTGATAGATAATCTAGCTATCTAGCTGATAGATAGCTAGATTGATAGATAGCTAGATAGATAGGTAGATAGATAGATAGATAGATAGATAGATAGATAGATAGATAGATAGATAGATAGATAGATAGATAGATAGATAGATAGATAGATAGATAGATAGATACATAGATATCTAGCTAGATTGATAGATAACTAGATAGCTAGATAGATAGCTAGATAGATAGCTAGATTGATAGATAGCTAGATAGCTAGATAGCTAGATAGCTAGATTGATAGATAGCTAGATAGCTAGATAGATAGCTAGATAGCTAGATATATAGCTAGCTAGCTAAATAGATAGCTAGATAGCTAGAGAGATAGCTAGATAGCTAGATTGATAGATAGCTAGATAGCTAGCTAGCTAGATTGATAGATAGCTAGATAGCTAGCTAGCTAGATAGATAGCTAGAGAGATAGCTAGATAGCTAGATTGATAGATAGATAGCTAGTTAGATAGCTAGATAGCTAGATAGCTAGATTGATAGATAGCTAGATAGCTAGCTAGATAGCTAGATAGCTAGATAGCTAGATAGCTAGCTAGATTGATAGATTAATAGATAGCTGGATAGCTAGATAGCTAGCTAGATAGCTAGCTAGATAGTTAGCTAGATAGCTAGATAGCTAGATAGCTAGATAGCTAGATTGATAGATAGCTAGCTAGATAGCTAGATTGATAGATAGCTAGATTGATAGATAGCTAGATTGATTAATAGATAGCTAGATTGATAGCTAGATTGATAGCTAGATAGCTAGCTAGATAGCTAGATAGATAGATAGCTAGCTAGATAGCTAGATAGCTAGATAGATAGCTAGATTGATAGATAGCTAGATTGATAGATCACTAGATAGCTAGAGAGCTAGAGAGCTAGATAGCTAGATTGATAGATAGCTAGATAGCTAGCTAGATAGCTAGATAGCTAGCTAGCTAGATAGATAGCTAGATAGATAGATAGCTAGATAGATAGATAGCTAGATAGATAGCTAGATAGCTAGATTGATAGATAACTAGATAGCTAGATAGCTAGCTAGATTGATAGATAGCTAGATAGCTAGCTAGATAGCTAGCTAGATTGATAGCTCGATAGCTAGCTAGATTGATAGCTAGCTAGCTAGATAGATAGCTAGATAGCTAGATAGATAGCTAGATAGCTAGATTGATAGATAGCTGAATAGCTAAATAGATAGCTAGCTAGATAGCTAGATTGATAGATAGCTAGACAGCTAGATAGCTAGCTAGATTGATAGATTGATAGATAGCTAGAAAGCTAGATTAGATAGATAGCAGATAGCTAGAGAGCTAGATAGCTAGATTGATAGATAGCTAGATTGATAGATAGATAGATAGATAGATAGATAGATAGATTGATAGATAGCTAGATAGATAGCTAGATAGATAGCTAGATAGCTAGATTGACAGATAGCTAGATAGCTAGATAGATAGCTAGATAGCTAGCTAGATTGATAGATTGATAGATAGCTAGATAGCTAGATAGGTAGATAGGTAGATTGATATATAGCTAGATAGCTAGATAGAAACCTAGATAGCTAGATAGCTAGATTGATAGATAGCTAGATAACTAGATAGCTAGCTAGATAGCTAGATACCTAGATAGCTAGATAGCTAGATAGATTAATAGATAGCTGGATAGCTAGATAGCTAGATAGCTAGCTAGATAGCTAGCTAGCTAGCTAGATAGTTAGCTAGATAGCTAGATTGATATATAGCTAGCTAGATAGCTAGATAGCTAGATTGATAGATAGCTAGATTGATAGATAGCTAGATTGATAGATCGCTAGATAGCTAGATAGCTAGACAGCTAGATAGATAGCTAGATAGCTAGATAGCTAGATAGATAGCTAGATTGATAGATAATCTAGCTATCTAGCTGATAGATAGATAGATTGATAGATAGCTAGATAGATAGATAGATAGATAGATAGATAGATAGATAGATAGATAGATAGATAGATAGATAGATAGATAGATAGGTAGATAGATAGATAGGTAGGTAGATAGATAGATAGGTAGGTAGGTAGATAGATAGATAGATAGATAGATAGATAGATAGATAGATAGATAGATAGATAGATAGATAGATAGATAGATAGATAGATAGATAGATAGATAGATAGATAGATAGATAGATAGATAGATAGATAGATAGATAGATAGATAGATAGATAGATAGATAGATAGATAGATAGATAGATAGATAGATAGATAGATAGATAGATAGATAGATAGATAGATAGATAGATAGATAGATAGATAGATAGATAGATAGATAGATAGATAGATAGATAGATAGATAGATAGATAGATAGATAGATAGATAGATCTGAGGCGTTGCCTGATAGTACTTTGGTAATTTGGAACAGTTGTCTGCTGGAATTTTTGGCGTTCTTGATTTGGTCGCTATAATAATCCTTTTTTGCTTTTGTTATCATGGCTTTATAGAGAGCCAGTGCTTCTTTGTAAATGATTTTGCTGTCTGTATCATAATTCTTTCTCCATTGTCGTTCCTTATTGCGATTGATTTGTTTTTGTGCCCTTAATTTGTCGTTGTACCAGGGGGCGGTTGGTTTAGATCTGTTACTGGACCGTTCTTTAGTAGGGGCTGATTGGTTCGTAGCCTGGCCCACCCAGGTGTAAAACTGCTGGAGAGCTGAATTGGGCTCTGGGGACAGTGTAGGACGGGTGAGTTCCAGTGTTAGTTTTAGTTGGTCATGGTTCGTGTTTTTCCAATCTTTGAAGGATTGTTTGGGCGAGGGGAGTGGTCTGTTGCCGCACTGGTTGTGCGTAATTATTTTTGCGAAAATGACGTAGTGGTCCGTCCAGGGCATAGGCAAGATGTTTGTTATTTGCATGCCTTCAGGATTAGAGAAAATGGGGTCCAAAATGTGGCCCGCTTGGTGGGTGGGGGACATGACACGTTGTGTCAGTCCTAAAGTTTCAAGATCGGAAATAAGGGTAGCAGAGTCAGTTAAGTGAATAAGGTCTAGGTGAAAATTTAAGTCGCCTAGGATTGTAAAAGCACTTTCTGTGGCTACAGATTCCATCATGGAATTAATACTGGATAGGAACGCCGCTTTGGATCCTGGGGGTCGATATATCAGAATCCCCTTAAAATTAAACAGGGAAGAAGAGTTAATGGCAAATTGCATAGCTTCACACGAGTTAGATGGAATGGGGGTTATTCTGACAGGGTAGGAGTCTCTAGTTATTACGGCCAGTCCACCTCCTCTTTGTTTGGGCCTATCCTGACAATAAGCTTTGTATCCATCTGGTACTGCGATAGCCCAATCAGGTTGTGAGGTATCGTCAGTCCAGGTTTCTGTGAGAAATAGTACATCTAATTTAAAATCGGTGATGAGATCGAAGACCTCCTGCCTATGCTTTCCAAGAGAGCGTGCATTGATGAGAGCTATAGATATGCTGACTCCTTCCTCCTGGGTATTAGTTGCAGAATTGGGGTTAGAAAGAGGAGGAATAGTGTAATTGCAGTGAGGACAAGGGATGGCGAGATTCTTATGGATCTCTAAAAGATTAATATCTGAACAGCTAGAAATAATGGGTGGCCTAAGAGAAAGGAGACTTTGGCTGGAGTACTTTATGCCGGCTTCTGACCTTTGTGAGCCAGGGGTTGTGGCCCTAGGCCCGGTCCCGGCGCGGACGGGCGCAGACGGGCTTGCCTCTGGCGCGCCTCCGGCGCGCCGCCGGCGCGCCCGCTGCGCCCGCCCGCTGCGCGGACGGGGTGTACCTCCTGTCTTATACATCCTGGGGGCGGGAAAGGCGGGAGGGCTGGATTGACTAGAGCGCAGCCCTTACCTCCTCAAGATGGCGGGTGAGGTGGGTCAGGTCACGTGACTGTGACCGAGTTGGGCAGCGCTGTTGTCGGTGACTGCAGCAATCGCGCTATGCACCGCGCGCTCGTCACAAAAGGTAAAGACAATTTTCTACCACCGGTTCTGTATTTAAAAATACACAAAGTGAGAGCCCTATGCACGGACAATCACGATCTCCGCAAATGTTTTAAAAGCGTTTTAAAAAGTAAAGAATAGTAGGAGAGTCCTCCGGCTTCCGCCTCAGAGGAGAGCAATTTAACAAATAAAAGGTTTGCCTGTGAGAAACGGATCGCCCCTTAAGTAGTCTAAGAGGGCGGGAGGGCTGGATTGACTAGAGCGCAGCCCTTACCTCCTCAAGATGGCGGGTGAGGTGGGTCAGGTCACGTGACTGTGACCGAGTTGGGCAGCGCTGTTGTCGGTGACTGCAGCAATCGCGCTATGCACCGCGCGCTCGTCACAAAAGGTAAAGACAATTTTCTACCACCGGTTCTGTATTTAAAAATACACAAAGTGAGAGCCCTATGCACGGACAATCACGATCTCCGCAAATGTTTTAAAAGCGTTTTAAAAAGTAAAGAATAGTAGGAGAGTCCTCCGGCTTCCGCCTCAGAGGAGAGCAATTTAACAAATAAAAGGTTTGCCTGTGAGAAACGGATCGCCCCTTAAGTAGTCTAAGAGGGCGGGAGGGCTGGATTGACTAGAGCGCAGCCCTTACCTCCTCAAGATGGCGGGTGAGGTGGGTCAGGTCACGTAACTGTGACCGAGTTGGGCAGCGCTGTTGTCGGTGACTGCAGCAATCGCGCTATGCACCGCGCGCTCGTCACAAAAGGTAAAGACAATTTTCTACCACCGGTTCTGTATTTAAAAATACACAAAGTGAGAGCCCTATGCACGGACAATCACGATCTCCGCAAATGTTTTAAAAGCGTTTTAAAAAGTAAAGAATAGTAGGAGAGTCCTCCGGCTTCCGCCTCAGAGGAGAGCAATTTAACAAATTACTCCCCCTCCATCGCAATCGTTATGCGATGCTCTTGCCTCCTTTTTCTACACCAAAGTAGATGATATTTACCAGGCTATCTAGCTATCTATCAATCTAGCTATCTAGCTCTCTAGCTCTCTAGCTATCTAGCGATCTATCAATCTAGCTATCTATCAATCTAGCTATCTATCTAGCTATCTAGCTATCTAGCTATCTATCTATCTATCTAGCTATCTAGCTAGCTATCTAGCTATCTATCTATCTATCTATCTATCTATCTATCTATCTATCTATCTATCTATCTATCTATCTATCTATCTATCTATCTATCTATCTATCTATCTATCTATCAATCTATCAATCTAGCTATCTATCTGGCTATCTATCTAGCTATCTATCTAGCTATCTAGCTATCTATCTAGCTATCTAGCTATCTATCAATCTAGCTAGCTATCTAGCTATCTATCAATCTAGCTATCTAGCTCTCTAGCTCTCTAGCTATCTGTCAATCTAGCTATCTATCGATCTAGCTATCAATCTAGCTATCTATTATTCTAGCTAGCTATCTATCTATCAATCTAGCTAGCTATCTAGCTAGCTATCTAGTTATCTAGCTATCTATCAATCTAGCTATCTAGCTAGCTATCTAGCTTTCTATCTAGCTATCTAGCTATCTATCAATCTACCTATCTACCTATCTACCTATCTACCTATCTACCTATCTATCTAGCTATCTATCTATCAATCAAGCTGTCTATCAATCTAGCTAGCTATCTAGCTATCTATCAGTATAGCTATCTAGCTATCTATCAATCTAGCTATCTATCTAGCTATCTATCTAGCTATCTATCTAGCTATCTATCAATCTAGCTAGCTATCTAGCTAACTATCAATCTATCTAGCTATCTATCAATCTATCAATCTAGCTAGCTATCTAGCTGTCAATCAATCTAGCTATCTAGCTATCTATCAATCTAGCTAGCTATCTAGCTATCTAGCTAGCTATCTATCTTTCTATCTATCTAGCTATCTATCTAGCTATCTACCAATCTAGCTATCTAGCTAGCTATATAGCTATGTATCAATCTTTCTAGCTATCTATCTAGCTATCTAGCTAGATTATCTATCTATCTATCTATCTATCTATCTATCTATCTATCTATCTATCTATCTATCTATCTATCTATCTATCTATCTATCTATCTATCTATCTATCTATCTATCTATCTATCTATCTATCTATCTATCTTTCTATCTAGCTAGCTATCTAGCTATCTAGCTATCCAGCTATCTATTAATCTATCTAGCTATCTAGCTATCTAGGTATCTAGCTATCTAGTTAGCTATCTAGTTATCTAGCTATCTATCAATCTAGCTATCTAGCTATCTAGCTAGCTATCTAGGTTTCTATCTAGCTATCTAGCTATCTATCAATCTACCTATCTACCTATCTAGCTATCTAGCTATCTAGCTATCTATCAATCTATCAATCTAGCTAGCTATCTAGCTATCTATCTAGCTATCTAGCTATCTATCAATCTAGCTATCTAGCTATCTATCTAGCTATCTATCTAGCTATCTATCAATCTAGCTATCTATCTATCTATCTATCTATCAAGCTAGCTATCTATCAATCTTGCTATCTAGCTCTCTAGCTATCTGCTATCTATCTAATCTAGCTATCTAGCTATCTATCAATCTATCGATCTAGCTAGCTATCTAGCTATCTAGCTATCTATCAATCTAGCTATCTAGCTAGCTATCTATCTAGCTATCTAGCTATCTATCAATCTAGCTATCTAGCTATCTATCTAGCTATCTAACTAGCTATCTATCTAGCCATCTAGCTATCTAGCTATCTAGCTAGCTATCAATCTAGCTATCTAGCTAGCTATCAATCTAGCTATCTAGCTATCTATCAATCTAGCTAGCTAGCTAGCTATCTAGCTATCTATCAATCTAGCTATCTAGCTATCCATCTAGCTATCTAGCTATTTATCAATCTAGATATCTAGCTATCTAGCTAGCTATCTAGCTATCTATTTAGCTAGCTATCTAGCCATCTAGCTGTCTATCAATCTAGCTATCTAGCTATCTATCTAGCTATCTATCTAGCTATCTATCTAGCTATCTAGCTATCTATCTAGCTATCTATCTAGCTATCTAGCTATATATCTAGCTATCTAGCTATCTATCTAGCTATCTAGCTATCTATCAATCTAGCTATCTAGCTATCTAGCTATCTATCAATCTAGCTATCTAGCTATCTATCTAGCTATCTATCTAGCTATCTAGCTATCTATCTAGCTATCTATCAATCTAGCTATCTAGCTATCTATCAATCTAGCTATCTAGCTATCTAGCTCTCTAGCTATCTAGCTATCTATCTATCTATCTATCTATCTATCTATCTATCTATCTATCTATCTATCTATCTATCTATCTATCTATCTATCTATCTATCTATCTATCTATCTATCTATCTATCTATCTATCTATCTTTCTATCTAGCTAGCTATCTAGCTATCTAGCTATCCAGCTATCTATTAATCTATCTAGCTATCTAGCTATCTAGGTATCTAGCTATCTAGTTAGCTATCTAGTTATCTAGCTATCTATCAATCTAGCTATCTAACTATCTAGCTAGCTATCTAGGTTTCTATCTAGCTATCTAGCTATCTATCAATCTACCTATCTACCTATCTAGCTATCTAGCTATCTAGCTATCTATCAATCTATCAATCTAGCTAGCTATCTAGCTATCTATCTAGCTATCTAGCTATCTATCAATCTAGCTATCTAGCTATCTATCTAGCTATCTATCTAGCTATCTATCAATCTAGCTATCTATCTATCTATCTATCTATCAAGCTAGCTATCTATCAATCTTGCTATCTAGCTCTCTAGCTATCTGCTATCTATCTAATCTAGCTATCTAGCTATCTATCAATCTATCGATCTAGCTAGCTATCTAGCTATCTAGCTATCTATCAATCTAGCTATCTAGCTAGCTATCTATCTAGCTATCTAGCTATCTATCAATCTAGCTATCTAGCTATCTATCTAGCTATCTAACTAGCTATCTATCTAGCCATCTAGCTATCTAGCTATCTAGCTAGCTATCAATCTAGCTATCTAGCTAGCTATCAATCTAGCTATCTAGCTATCTATCAATCTAGCTAGCTAGCTAGCTATCTAGCTATCTATCAATCTAGCTATCTAGCTATCCATCTAGCTATCTAGCTATTTATCAATCTAGATATCTAGCTATCTAGCTAGCTATCTAGCTATCTATTTAGCTAGCTATCTAGCCATCTAGCTGTCTATCAATCTAGCTATCTAGCTATCTATCTAGCTATCTATCTAGCTATCTATCTAGCTATCTAGCTATCTATCTAGCTATCTATCTAGCTATCTAGCTATATATCTAGCTATCTAGCTATCTATCTAGCTATCTAGCTATCTATCAATCTAGCTATCTAGCTATCTAGCTATCTATCAATCTAGCTATCTAGCTATCTATCTAGCTATCTATCTAGCTATCTAGCTATCTATCTAGCTATCTATCAATCTAGCTATCTAGCTATCTATCAATCTAGCTATCTAGCTATCTAGCTCTCTAGCTATCTAGCTATCTATCTATCTATCTATCTATCTATCTATCTATCTATCTATCTATCTATCTATCTATCTATCTATCTATCTATCTATCTATCTATCTATCTATCTATCTATCTATCTATCTATCTATCTATCTATCTATCTATCTATCTATCTATCTATCTATCTATCTATCTATCTAGCTATCTATCTAGCTATCTATCTATCTATCTAGCTATCTATCAGCTAGATAGCTAGATTATCTATCAATCTAGCTATCTATCTATCTATCTATCTAGCTATCTAGCTATCTATCTAGCTGTCTAGCTACCTAGCTATCTAGCGACCTATCAATCTAGCTATCTATCAATCTAGCTATCTAGCTATCTAGCTAGCTATCTATCAATCTAGCTATCTAGCTAACTATCTAGCTAGCTATCTAGCTATCTAGCTAGCTATCTAGCTATCTAGCTATCCAGCTATCTATTAATCTATCTAGCTATCTAGCTATCTAGCTATCTAGGTATCTAGCTATCTAGCTAGCTATCTAGTTATCTAGCTATCTATCAATCTAGCTATCTAGCTATCTAGCTAGCTATCTAGGTTTCTATCTAGCTATCTAGCTATCTATCAATCTACCTATCTACCTATCTAGCTATCTAGCTATCTAGCTATCTATCAATCTATCAATCTAGCTAGCTATCTAGCTATCTATCTAGCTATCTAGCTATCTATCAATCTATCTATCTAGCTATCTATCTATCTATCTATCTAGCTATCTATCAATCTAGCTATCTATCTATCTATCTATCAAGCTAGCTATCTATCAATCTAGCTATCTAGCTCTCTAGCTATCTGCTATCTATCTAATCTAGCTATCTAGCTATCTATCAATCTATCAATCTAGCTAGCTATCTAGCTATCTAGCTATCTATCAATCTAGCTATCTAGCTAGCTATCTATCTAGCTATCTAGCTATCTAACTAGCTATCTATCTAGCCATCTAGCTATCTAGCTAGCTATCAATCCAGCTATCTAGCTATCTATCAATCTAGCTAGCTAGCTAGCTATCTAGCTATCTATCAATCTAGCTATCTAGCTATCCATCTAGCTATCTAGCTATTTATCAATCTAGATTTCTAGCTATCTAGCTAGCTATCTAGCTATCTATTTAGCTAGCTATCTAGCCATCTAGCTGTCTATCAATCTAGCTATCTATCTAGCTATCTATCTATCTATCTATCTATCTATCTATCTATCTATCTATCTATCTATCTATCTATCTATCTATCTATCTATCTATCTATCTATCTATCTATCTATCTATCTATCTATCTATCTATCTATCTATCTATCTAGCTATCTAGCTATCTATCTAGCTATCTATCTAGCTATCTAGCTATATATCTAGCTATCTATCTATCAATCTAGCTATCTAGCTATCTATCTAGCTATCTATCTAGCTATCTAGCTATATATCTAGCTATCTATCTATCTATCTAGCTATCTAGCTATCTATCAATCTAGCTATCTAGCTATCTAGCTATCTATCAATCTAGCTATCTAGCTATCTATCTAGCTATCTATCTAGCTATCTAGCTATCTATCTAGCTATCTATCAATCTAGCTATCTAGCTATCTATCAATCTAGCTATCTAGCTATCTAGCTCTCTAGCCATCTATCTATCTATCTATCTATCTATCTATCTATCTATCTATCTATCTATCTATCTATCTATCTATCTATCTATCTATCTATCTATCTATCTATCTATCTATCTATCTATCTATCTATCTATCTATCTATCTATCTATCTATCTAGCTATCTAGCTATCTATCAATCTAGCTAGCTATCTAGCTATCTATCAATCTAGCTATCTAGCTCTCTAGCTATCTGTCAATCTAGCTATCTATCAATCTAGCTATCAATCTAGCTATGTAGCTATCTAGCTATCTAGCCAGCTATCTATCTATCTAGCTATCTAGCTATCAATATAGCTATCTAGCTATCAATCTAGCTATCAATCTAGCTATCTATTAATCTATCTAGCTAGCTATCTATCAATCTAGCTAGATATCTAGCTATCTAGCTATCTAGCTATCTATCTAGCTGTCTAGCTATCTAGCTATCTATCTAGCTGTCTAGCTATCTAGCTATCTAGCTATCTAGCGATCTATCAATCTAGCTATCTATCAATCTAGCTATCTATCAATCTAGCTATCTAGCTAGCTATCTATCAATCTAGCTATCTAGCTGTCTAACTATCTAGCTATCTAGCTAACTATCTAGCTAGCTATCTAGCTATCTAGCTAGCTATCTAGCTATCTAGCTTTCCAGCTATCTATTCATCTATCTAGCTATCTAGCTATCTAGGTATCTAGCTATCTAGCTAGCTATCTAGTTATCTAGCTATCTATCAATCTAGCTATCTATCAATCTAGCTATCTAGCTATCTAGCTAGCTATCTATCAATCTAGCTATCTAGCTATCTAGCTAACTATCTAGCTAGCTATCTAGCTATCTAGCTAGCTATCTAGCTATCTAGCTATCCAGCTATCTATTAATCTATCTAGCTATCTAGCTATCTAGGTATCTAGCTATCTAGCTAGCTATCTAGTTATCTAGCTATCTATCAATCTAGCTATCTAGCTATCTAGCTAGCTATCTAGGTTTCTATCTAGCTATCTAGCTATCTATCAATCTACCTATCTACCTATCTAGCTATCTAGCTATCTATCTATCTATCAATCTATCAATCTAGCTAGCTATCTAGCTATCTATCTAGCTATCTAGCTATCTATCAATCTAGCTATCTAGCTATCTATCTAGCTATCTATCTAGCTATCTATCAATCTAGCTATCTATCTATCTATCTATCAAGCTAGCTATCTATCAATCTAGCTATCTAGCTCTCTAGCTATCTGCTATCTATCTAATCTAGCTATCTAGCTATCTATCAATCTATCAATCTAGCTATCTATCTAGCTATCTAGCTATCTATCAATCTAGCTATCTAGCTAGCTATCTATCTAGCTATCTATCAATCTAGCTATCTAGCTATCTATCTAGCTATCTATCTATCAAGCTAGCTATCTATCAATCTAGCTATCTAGCTCTCTAGCTATCTGCTATCTATCTAATCTAGCTATCTAGCTATCTATCAATCTATCAATCTATCTATCTATCTATCTATCTATCTATCTATCTATCTATCTATCTATCTATCTATCTATCTATCTATCTATCTATCTATCTATCTATCTATCTATCTATCTATCTATCTATCTATCTATCTATCTATCTATCTATCTATCTATCTATCTATCTATCTATCTATCTATCTATCTATCTATCAATCTATCAATCTAGCTATCTATCTATCTAGCTATCTAGCTAGCTATCTATCTAGCTATCTAGCTATCTATCAATCTAGCTATCTAGCTATCTATCTAGCTATCTAGCTATCTAACTAGCTATCTATCTAGCCATCTAGCTATCTAGCTATCTAGCTAGCTATCAATCCAGCTATCTAGCTATCTATCAATCTAGCTAGCTAGCTAGCTATCTAGCTATCTATCAATCTAGCTATCTAGCTATTTATCAATCTAGATATCTAGCTATCTAGCTAGCTATCTAGCTATCTATTTAGCTAGCTATCTAGCCATCTAGCTGTCTATCAATCTAGCTATCTAGCTATCTATCTATCTATCTATCTATCTAGCTATCTAGCTATCTATCTAGCTATCTATCTAGCTATCTAGCTATATATCTAGCTATCTATCTATCTATCTATCTATCTAGCTATCTATCAATCTAGCTATCTAGCTATCTAGCTATCTATCAATCTAGCTATCTAGCTATCTATCTAGCTATCTATCTAGCTATCTAGCTATCTATCTAGCTATCTATCAATCTAGCTATCTAGCTATCTATCAATCTAGCTATCTAGCTATCTAGCTCTCTAGCCATCTAGCTAGCTATCTAATCTATCTATCTATCTATCTATCTATCTATCTATCTATCTATCTATCTATCTATCTATCTATCTATCTATCTATCTATCTATCTATCTATCTATCTATCTATCTATCTATCTATCTATCTATCTATCTATCTATCTATCTATCTATCTATCTATCTATCAATCTATCAATCTATCAATCTAGCTATCTATCTAGCTATCTATCTAGCTATCTAGCTATCTATCTAGCTATCTATCTAGCTATCTAGCTATCTATCAATCTAGCTAGCTATCTAGCTATCTATCAATCTAGCTATCTAGCTCTCTAGCTCTCTAGCTATCTGTCAATCTAGCTATCTATCAATCTAGCTATCAATCTAGCTATCTAGCTATCTAGCCAGCTATCTATCTATCTAGCTATCTAGCTATCAATATAGCTATCTAGCTATCAATCTAGCTATCAATCTAGCTATCTATTAATCTATCTAGCTAGCTATCTATCAATCTAGCTAGATATCTAGCTATCTAGCTATCTAGCTATCTATCTAGCTGTCTAGCTATCTAGCTATCTATCTAGCTGTCTAGCTATCTAGCTATCTAGCGATCTATCAATCTAGCTATCTATCAATCTATCAATCTAGCTATCTATCAATATAGCTATCTAGCTAGCTATATATCAATCTAGCTATCTAGCTGTCTAGCTATCTAGCTATCTAGCTAACTATCTAGCTAGCTATCTAGCTATCTAGCTAGCTATCTAGCTATCTAGATTTCCAGCTATCTATTAATCTATCTAGCTATCTAGCTATCTAGGTATCTAGCTATCTAGCTAGCTATCTAGTTATCTAGCTATCTATCAATCTAGCTATCTATCAATCTAGCTATCTAGCTATCTAGCTAGCTATCTATCAATCTAGCTATCTAGCTATCTAGCTAACTATCTAGCTAGCTATCTAGCTATCTAGCTAGCTATCTAGCTATCTAGCTATCCAGCTATCTATTAATCTATCTAGCTATCTAGCTATCTAGGTATCTAGCTATCTAGCTAGCTATCTAGTTATCTAGCTATCTATCAATCTAGCTATCTAGCTATCTAGCTAGCTATCTAGGTTTCTATCTAGCTATCTAGCTATCTATCAATCTACCTATCTACCTATCTAGCTATCTAGCTATCTATCAATCTATCAATCTAGCTAGCTATCTAGCTATCTATCTAGCTATCTAGTTATCTATCAATCTAGCTATCTAGCTATCTATCTAGCTATCTGTCTAGCTATCTATCTAGCTATCTATCAATCTAGCTATCTATCTATCTATCAAGCTAGCTATCTATCAATCTAGCTATCTAGCTCTCTAGCTATCTGCTATCTATCTAATCTAGCTATCTAGCTATCTATCAATCTATCAATCTAGCTAGCTATCTAGCTATCTAGCTATCTATCAATCTAGCTATCTAGCTAGCTATCTATCTAGCTATCTAGCTATCTATCAATCTAGCTATCTAGCTATCTATCTAGCTATCTATCTATCAAGCTAGCTATCTATCAATCTAGCTATCTAGCTCTCTAGCTATCTGCTATCTAATCTAGCTATCTAGCTATCTAGCTATCTATCAATCTATCAATCTATCTATCAATCTATCTATCTATCTATCTATCTATCTATCTATCTATCTATCTATCTATCTATCTATCTATCTATCTATCTATCTATCTATCTATCTATCTATCTATCTATCTATCTATCTATCTATCTATCTATCTATCTATCTATCTATCTATCTATCTATCTATCTATCTATCTATCTATCTATCTATCTATCAATCTATCAATCTATCAATCTAGCTATCTATCAAGCTATCTATCTAGCTATCTATCTAGCTATCTAGCTATCTAGCTATCTATCTAGCTATCTAGCTATCTATCTAGCTATCTAGCTATCTATCAATCTAGCTATCTAGCTATCTAGCTATCTATCAATCTAGCTATCTAGCTATCTATCTAGCTATCTATCTAGCTATCTAGCTATCTATCTAGCTATCTATCAATCTAGCTATCTAGCTATCTATCAATCTAGCTATCTAGCTATCTAGCTCTCTAGCCATCTAGCTATCTATCTAATCTATCTATCTATCTATCTATCTATCTATCTATCTATCTATCTATCTATCTATCTATCTATCTATCTATCTATCTATCTATCTATCTAGCTATCTAGCTCTCTAGCCATCTAGCTATCTATCTAATCTATCTATCTATCTATCTATCTATCTATCTATCTATCTATCTATCTATCTATCTATCTATCTATCTATCTATCTATCTATCTATCTATCTATCTATCTATCTATCTATCTATCTATCTATCTATCTATCTATCTATCTATCTATCTATCTATCTATCTATCTATCAATCTATCAATCTATCAATCTAGCTATCTATCTAGCTATCTATCTAGCTATCTATCTAGCTATCTAGCTATCTATCTAGCTATCTATCTAGCTATCTAGCTATCTATCTAGCTATCTATCAATCTAGCTAGCTATCTAGCTATCTATCAATCTAGCTATCTAGCTCTCTAGCTCTCTAGCTATCTGTCAATCTAGCTATCTATCAATCTAGCTATCAATCTAGCTATCTAGCTATCTAGCTATCTAGCCAGCTATCTATCTATCTAGCTATCTAGCTATCAATATAGCTATCTAGCTATCAATCTAGCTATCAATCTAGCTATCTATTAATCTATCTAGCTAGCTATCTATCAATCTAGCTAGATATCTAGCTATCTAGCTATCTAGCTATCTATCTAGCTGTCTAGCTATCTAGCTATCTATCTAGCTGTCTAGCTATCTAGCTATCTAGCGATCTATCAATCTAGCTATCTATCAATCTATCAATCTAGCTATCTATCAATCTAGCTATCTAGCTAGCTATCTATCAATCTAGCTATCTAGCTGTCTAGCTATCTAGCTATCTAGCTAACTATCTAGCTAGCTATCTAGCTATCTAGCTAGCTATCTAGATTTCCAGCTATCTATTAATCTATCTAGCTATCTAGGTATCTAGCTATCTAGCTAGCTATCTAGTTATCTAGCTATCTATCAATCTAGCTATCTATCAATCTAGCTATCTAGCTATCTAGCTAGCTATCTATCAATCTAGCTATCTAGCTATCTAGCTAACTATCTAGCTAGCTATCTAGCTATCTAGCTAGCTATCTAGCTATCTAGCTATCCAGCTATCTATTAATCTATCTAGCTATCTAGCTATCTAGGTATCTAGCTATCTAGCTAGCTATCTAGTTATCTAGCTATCTATCAATCTAGCTATCTAGCTATCTAGCTAGCTATCTAGGTTTCTATCTAGCTATCTAGCTATCTATCAATCTACCTATCTACCTATCTAGCTATCTAGCTATCTAGCTATCTATCAATCTATCAATCTAGCTAGCTATCTAGCTATCTATCTAGCTATCTAGTTATCTATCAATCTAGCTATCTAGCTATCTATCTAGCTATCTATCAATCTAGCTATCTATCTATCTATCAAGCTAGCTATCTATCAATCTAGCTATCTAGCTCTCTAGCTATCTGCTATCTATCTAATCTAGCTATCTAGCTATCTATCAATCTATCAATCTAGCTAGCTATCTAGCTATCTAGCTATCTATCAATCTAGCTATCTAGCTAGCTATCTATCTAGCTATCTAGCTATCTATCAATCTAGCTATCTAGCTATCTATCTAGCTATCTATATATCAAGCTAGCTATCTATCAATCTAGCTATCTAGCTCTCTAGCTATCTGCTATCTATCTAATCTAGCTATCTAGCTATCTATCAATCTATCAATCTATCTATCTATCTATCTATCTATCTATCTATCTATCTATCTATCTATCTATCTATCTATCTATCTATCTATCTATCTATCTATCTATCTATCTATCTATCTATCTATCTATCTATCTATCTATCTATCTATCTATCAATCTATCAATCTATCAATCTAGCTATCTATCAAGCTATCTATCTAGCTATCTATCTAGCTATCTAGCTATCTATCTAGCTATCTAGCTATCTATCTAGCTATCTAGCTATCAATCTAGCTAGCTATCTAGCTATCTATCAATCTAGCTATCTAGCTCTCTAGCTCTCTAGCTATCTGTCAATCTAGCTATCTATCAATCTAGCTATCAATCTAGCTATCTATCAATCTAGCTATCTAGCTATCTAGCTATCTAGCTATCTATCAATCTAGCTATCTAGCTATCTATCTAGCTATCTATCTAGCTATCTAGCTATCTATCTAGCTATCTATCAATCTAGCTATCTAGCTATCTAGCTCTCTAGCTTTCTAGCTATCTATCTAATCTATCTATCTATCTATCTATCTATCTATCTATCTATCTATCTATCTATCTATCTATCTATCTATCTATCTATCTATCTATCTATCTATCTATCTATCGATCTATCTATCTATCTATCTATCTATCTATCTATCTATCTATCTATCTATCTATCTATCTATCTATCTATCTATCTATCTATCTATCTATCTATCTATCTATCTATCTATCTATCTATCTATCTATCTATCTATCTATCTATCTATCTATCTATCTATCTATCAATCTATCAATCTATCAATCTAGCTATCTATCTAGCTATCTATCTAGCTATCTATCTAGCTATCTAGCTATCTATCTAGCTATCTAGCTATCTATCTAGCTATCTAGCTATCTATCAATCTAGCTAGCTATCTAGCTATCTATCAATCTAGCTATCTAGCTCTCTAGCTCTCTAGCTATCTGTCAATCTAGCTATCTATCAATCTAGCTATCAATCTAGCTATCTAGCTATCTAGCTATCTAGCTAGCTATCTATCTATCTAGCTATCAATATAGCTATCTAGCTATCAATCTAGCTATCAATCTAGCTATCTATTAATCTATCTAGCTAGCTATCTATCAATCTAGCTATCTATCTATCTATCTATCTATCTATCTATCTATCTATCTATCTATCTATCTATCTATCTAGCTAGCTAGCTAGCTAGCTATCAATCTAGCTATCTATCAGCTAGATAGCTAGATTATCTATCAATCTAGCTATCTATCTAGCTATCTAGCTATCTAGCTATCTATCTAGCT
>NW_028241545.1:0-72102 GCF_964263255.1 Lissotriton vulgaris
TTTTGTGGCGTATGGTTTAGACGAGAAAGGTGGGGTATGGATGACATTAGTTCTGTTTTGAAGGTAGGATGTGATCCAGTCTAGAGCAGTTCCCTCTTTGAAACTGAGTGTTATAATCAACTGTGTCAAAGGCAGCCGAGAGGTCCAAGAGGAGTAGCGCAGCAACCCCGCTGCGGTCAACTGTATCCTTCAGGTCATCCCAGATGGCAAGGAGGGCAGATTTAATGTCTCTTCCCAGACGGAATCCTGTTTGGAAGTCTTCAATGAATTGTGATATCTGGGCGAACGCTGCTCTTTCTGTCAGTTTGCCCAGGAAAGGTCCATTTGTAATGGGTCTGTAGTTGTCAGGGTTCAGCTGGTTCAAGTTTGTTTTCTTCAGTAAAGGGCGAATGTGTGATTTTTTAGTTCTTCGGGAAATATTCCGGCAGTTCAGGAATTGTTGATTCTTCTTCTTCCTGGAGTGGCAGCAGAGGTTGTCAAAATAATTGTCTTGAAAGTTTGTGGTGGACAGGTGTCAGAAGCGCTGTCGGCAGGCCTGCTTGCTTTGACCAGGTCCATAAATTCATTGTGTGAGATGTGTTGGAAGGAACGGAGAGGCTGGGTTAGAGTATTCTTGGATTGTTGTTTTATACAGGGGTTATTGCTGGTGTTTTGTTTCTGTTTCAAGTGTGGGTCCAATGTGTCTGCTTTGTCCGTGTAATGATTTGCCAGTTTGTCTGTAAAATCTTGAGTAACAGGATGAGTTCCTTCTAGGCAATTTGGTTTGCTAAATTCATTGAGTATTTTATAGGATTCTTTATTTGCAAAGTTAGCATTTTGAATTCTGTCTGAATAGTACCTTTTCTTAGCTTTTTTGATTGCTGACTTGTATAATCTGTTAATTTTTTGTAGGTGAAGTTTGTCTTGTTTGGCGTTTGTTTTGAGCCAGGTATGTTGCAGTTTTCTAATTTGTTGTTTTATGTCTTTTATTTCTAAGTTTCTCCAAGGCGCTTTTTTTCTTTTTTGCTGTTGTGTGGTTTTGAGTGGTATCAGGATGTCAAAAGCTTCCTGTAGCCACTCATATAGATTTTGAACTGAAGTTATTGTTTCCAGATTTGTACTTGATGTTAGTTGTGTTTTTAAGTGTTCCAAACTGAGGGGGTCATTAGGATGGCGGTGAATCCGCATCCTCCGGGCCGGCGGAAGCCACCGACGGCCCGGAGGATGCGGATTCACAGCCACGGCCACATAAAACAGCCACCGCCAGATTAGGATGGCGGTGGGATTGCAGTGGGACCAGCGGCGGATGGCAGGTCCGTCCGCCGCTGATCCGCGGGTTTAGGAGGGCTATTTGGTGGCGTAGTCTGCAAGACACCATCAGCCAAATTAGAAAGCATGTGTAGATATGCTTTTCAGCAGCGGTTTTCCCGCCGTGGAAAAGCATGTGGACCTTTGCTTCTGGGGGGCCCTTGCAGGCCCCCAGGGTGAAGGGGGGGGGGTGCACATGGGGGGTACCTATGGTACCCCCCTGCATTTGCATGCACAAAGTACCCCCCTGCATTTGCATGAGCAAAGCGGCAGGCACCGCGCGGTGCCAGCCGCTTTGTGCATGCAAATGCAATGCATGCATTTTTAACATTGCGGCGGGCGCCGCTTGAAGCAGCACCCACTGCAATGTTAAGGATACAGGATGTGACCACCAGGGTGGCGGTCACATCCTAATTTGCATGGAGGGACCGCCGCTGCCCATGCGGACGGTCCCTCTACCTCGGGGGGGGGGCGGACGGACGCAGGTCCGCCCGCCATCCTAATGACCCCCTGAGTTTGTTCCACGGCCGATAGGTGGATGGATGTAGGCTAGTTTTAGGTGAGTCCCTTAGTGTTTTATGTTGGAAAGCAAGGAAGTGGTGGTCTGACCATGTGACTGGAGTTATAGTCTGAAAGGAAACTAGTTCAGTATTAGCAAAAATCACATCTAGGATATGTCCAGCAATGTTTGTAGACAATCTGATGCAGGTTTAGTGCATCTAGACCAGTGATTATTGTTTTTGGATGGGTCAAATTGGGTTTGTCAAACCAAATGTTGAGGTCACCCAGAATGCATGAGTTGGAGTTTATTGTTATCAGATTTGAAGCTGTGTCTAGAAGTGCGTCTGGGAATGTTGCCTTGCTAGGTGGAGGTCTATAAAGGAGCAGAAAGTGACCGGATGAAGACGATGTAGTATTGCATCTTGTTAGAAGAGCCTCACAATTCTTTATGGAGATGTCATCAACTTTAGTGATACGTAATGTTTGACAGTAGATGTGTGTTATTTGGTTTTAGGAACTTAGGGCCAGATGTGCGGCCCATTTTTTTGGCTGCAAACAGGAGATCCTCGCGTACCGACCACAAAAACAGGGTACTGGCATGTACAAATGCTATTTTGCGGGTAACAGACTCGCAAAATAACATTTGTGACTCTCGCTATCATATAGCGAGTCACCATACCATGTACAATTGTTTTGCTACCTCATTTGTGGCTGCAAAACAGTTCAAGTAGGTGGTAAATCACCCGCAAACAAGAAGGGGTCTTCAGGGGACCCCTTCCCCTTTGTGAATATGTGAGGAAATATTTTTTTAGAGCAGGCAGTAGTCCCAGGGAACACTGCCTGCCGTTAAAAAAATGAAACTGCAAAGTTTCCTTTTTCTTTTTTAACTGCATCCCATTTTCCTTTAAGGAAAGCGGGCTGCATTTAAAAAATAAGAACCGGCTTTATATAAAAAGCAGTTCCAGACATGGTAGTCTGCTGACCCCAGCAGGCCACAATCCCTGGGAGCGCTAGCCATTCCCAATGGGGTCGCAAATTGCGACAGCCTCATTAATATTTATAAGGCATACATTTTGCGACCCCATTAGGAATCGTATACAGTGTCTGAGATATTGTTGTACATCCCAATTTGAGAGTCACAAATTGCGAGTTACAAATGCAAAGCAATTTGCGAGGCGCAAATTGGTGGTATGTACATCTGGCCTTTGCTTTCAAATCCACATTAATGGGAAGTGAAAGGGTGTTTAAATAAAATGCAATAATATGGGTGTAATAAACATGAACTATTAATGTGCAAGCTCAGATAAAAGAAAAGTGCTTTAGAATTATGAAACATGTGCAAAGCTGTCATAGTTAAATGTACTAGGCCTCAAACAGCTAAAGGGATACTGCTGAATGTTTTTTCAATTAGAAATGCTAGCACATGAAATGATATTCCTTAGTACAGATGAGATCAAGTACAACAAAGATTTTACAAAAATATATAACTTTTGACCTCCGTATACACATGCTTTTTCATAATAAGATTCAATTTTATTTTATAAAATGATTCAGATATTTCTTGTGGAATGTTTCTGTTTGAATAGATCTTATTGTTGCAATTAATTAGAATTTAGTCTTTTGAACGGGGAACTTTGCAACCATATATCTAGAATCAGCACAGAATTTAGACATTGAGTCCTCCAACTAACTTGTATTTCATTTTCAGAATATGTAATTGCAAAAATGTGTATTATTCATTTAAAATATATTTCAACATCTATATAGCCTATTGTGTGGGCTTTAGTTTCAAAGGCTGGAATAGTACAAGTATACATGTGAAAGCTAAGCCATAAGTGAAGCTGAACCCTGTTTGACATTAGTTGCAATAAATCTACCTAACGCAATTGATAGAATATTGTTCCCTTGATAATACGATGAGGAGTATATCTGTTCCCAGGAAAACCTTGGGAGATGATTGGATGGAAGAAGATGGGAGAAGCAACTGCTGTCAGACAGTCTTCGTCCATGTAGCTCTGATTGAGAACCTTACCTCATTTTCCCCAGACCCTGCGCTATATTGTGCTGGGACTCCACTGAGTTTCTTGAACTTCTCTTCATGCGACATTCTGTTTTGATATTTCTCATTCACCTAACTGAATTGATTGAAGCTTTATGCTTGTTCTCACTCTCTCCATGTAGAGCTCTTTACGAGTTCTAACTGACTCCTTTCTCTTTTTTTTAGAATAGGGATTCTTTCCTCAATGGAACGCGCTTATTGTGTTTATTGATTTATGTATTTGACTTGATATTACCCAGATTTATAATACTTAGTGATGTAGAAACAATGACCAAATAAAGATGAGCTACTAAAAGATTTGACTTAATAAAACTTTTAAACGTACCTAATTCTCTTCATTGGCTCACACTAATATTGATTATTGATGATAAATTGTCGGTATATTGATGATTGGATAACTCTTCTCGCACAATGGCCATTGTCTACTGGCCTGACAGAGCAGGGATTAGACTGGACAAACCGTAAAGCAAATACTTTAACTTATCTTAATTCTCGCTCCAGAAAAAGTTTTGGGATGCAGCTTGATAAGAGTTACATTTCTTGGTTTCAAGTCTGAATTTGATCTTTCTCCTTAGATTTTCTTGCTATCTGATATTTTGACATGGAACTTCGATAAGGCAGATGTTCATGATTCAGTCTGCAAGTGAAAGCCAAAGGGTATCTTCAACCATGAATGTGATATAATCAGATTTTTTCTGCATTGCTAAATGTCTGTCTATTGAGAGCTTCACTGCTTTAAGAGGTGCTAGGAAGGATTCTGTAAGACAGATTCGAGTGGCTTAGCAATAGTCAATTCATGAGATCACTATGGTTTGCACAAGCAAGGAAAGGTCAGGTGGTTTTAGAAATAGTGGAAGAGCTTCTAGGCTCGAAGTGGGGGAGGTTCCAGCTTTTTGAGTGTTGTCTGTATGTAGATTCATAATTTATCTAGACACCCTAGGATTTCATCCTAAAGGCAAGGCTACATGTGAAGCTGCCCCAATGTAGTTCTGAAAACCATCCTTAGTTGAAGTTTGATTTATGTTATTTTTATATTTATGACTGATGTTTGTTGGACCTGGACCTTTTTGCAGCTTCGCCTGCAGCTTTTTACCTTCTGTTGCTGAACCCATTTCTGTTGACTTTATGACTCTGCATACTTTACCACTGCTAACCAGTGCTAAAGTGTTTGTACTTTCTCCTTCAAACATAGTAACAGTGAAAAGAACCCAATTGGCACATTTCAATGTACTGGTATATCCCTAGTAAATGGTACTCCATGTACCCAGGTCCTGTAAATTAAATGCTACTAGTGGGTTTGCAGCACTTACTGTGCCACTCATTACAGTAGCCTTTTTAACCATCTCTCAGCCCAGCCACTGCAGCCTGTAGAGCAGTTCTAAACTTCCATTTCAACCAGGCAAATAAAAATGTTGCCAGACCTAAACCTTCTTATTCAATACTTGTAAGTCACCCCAAGGGTAGACCCGGAAGGTGCATAGAGCAAGGTGCTTTATATTGAAAATGTTGACCATTTGGACTTACATTTTTCATGTCCTAGGGGTGAAAAACTCCTGCAAGCATTTTTTATTATTGTAAGGCCTATCTCTCCCATTGGATTACCTTATTACATGTAACAAGTGTTAACTTTAGACTACGAGCAGATGTTACCTTATAACATCTAATAAGTGATAACTTAGGATTGGGGCAGGTATTTTGTTTACACTCAAATGAATAGTAATTTAAAATCCTCTTTAAGGGATTTTAAGTCACAATTTTTAAATTGCTACTTTTAGAAAGTTGGCATTTTCTTGCCCTAATCATTTGTGCCTTATGCTAGTGTCCTGAGACATATGATTCTTGAATGGATCTGCTGTTGGAGTTTGTGTATTGGCTTCAGACAGTAACACAAAGGGGGCTTAGATGTGGACAGGATGGCCATCCTGCCAGGATGGCTGGTTGAGGAGTTGTGCCCAGCATCAGTTACACTTCAAAATGCTTTGCCTCCTACACACACAAAATAATCTGACACCAGGCCTGCCCTGCCTTTTTTCACCCCCCAGAGTGTTTGAAACCTTGATAGGGGAAGGGGAAGAACTTCCAACACCCAGATATAGGGTTGAACAGGGAGTAACCTCTCCCACCACAAAGGCTAGCACCATGTATAAATATTGGCCTTCCAGAACAATGTATCAGAACACTCCTGGAACTGTGGAAGTTACATACAAAGGACTGCCCTGCTGCCAGAGGACTGTGCTGATTGTTGACGGTTTGCCTTGCTGACTGAGAAGGAAGATTGGACCTGCTTGCCTTAATCCCAGGCTAAGCAGAGTGACTCCAAAGATCAGTTGGCTGACATTCTGTGTGAGCTACAGGGACGACAAGCATCAGAGGCCTCCCTGCAACTGCCCCGCTGACCTGTGGAAAAGCGGGTTGCTTAAAGTTTAACATTTTCAATGACTTCATGTTTCTTTTAACTTAGGCAACGTAGGCCTTGTAGTCCATCTTTTTTGTGACAGTGCACTTCACATGTGACTTGAACTGCTATTTATTCTACTAAAGACTTGTACACATCAATAGCTGAGAAAATTATTCTTGGTACCTACCTGTGCATAATATACTTTCCAAAGTACAGCGTTATTGTCCCAGACTAAATAGCATATTATGTCACATTTCATGTAATGAGAACAGATGCTGTGAACACTAGAACTCCATGTATTAGAATTAGTGAACAAATCCTCAACATTATGTAATTGCAACATTTGCTCTATGATTGTTTTCTATTGATTGCAAGCATGTGAATCATGAACAAATGTAGTGAATGTGTAAAACATTTTTCTAATGTCCTATAAAAGGGTGTAAGTTCTCCATTTTAGTACACCCTTTCCCCATTTCAAGATGGAGAATCTATGCTGTATTTACATTAGAACGTTATTGAGTTCTTTTGTATTCTTTGTTGATTTCTATTGCTTACTGATTTCCCTATTGATGGGCCAGCTTATGCATTTCTGTATTTTTATCAATAGAGTAAATCTTGAAACTGAGATCCTTGCCTGTCATTCTTTACCAGAAATCCTTAATTCTTACTTGCTGCATGTTCTTCATTTAGTTTTATAAAAGAGACAGGCCAAGCGGGGAGCTCTATAGTCTGGTAGGAACTACACAGCTCCGTTCTGATAACAGCACTCATATAGAGATTACTGCAAAGGGCTGGCATGCTGACGGATTTTGTCGCAGAGGTGATGGTTCTGACTCTGTCCGTCAAGAACGTATCAGACCCGTAGGCGTATTCGCCATAGAACCAAGAACTGTACTTTCAAGGTTGTGCTTTGAGATTCTAAATTGAACCAGTACACACCCTGATGCTGATCAGAGACAACGGCGAAGAGACGAGTTGGATCACTTGGTAAACAGAGAAAACAGTGTCGTGAGCACCAATAGGGAAAATTGTGCGTGTAAATGAACATGGAGGGAAAAGTAGTGCATTGGGGAACTTATAATGTGAAATGGAGCATTGAAATGCATTGGACGGACTTTGAATTAATTACTATGTGGCTTTGATTCTTGTATTTATAGGGACGGTGGTTATTGTTTTCTTGATCTTTTTCATGGCTTTTTGAAGATTGTGCTTGTTAGAACTGGGATTTCTGGTTGGCTAAGGCTTACGCCAAAGCCAGGCAGAAACCACCATTCTAGTCAGGGCAAGGGAGTCACACGCCAAGACAACCCCTGCTCACCCCCTTGGTAGCTTGGCACGAGCAGACAGGCTTATCCCGGCGGCAATGTGTAAAGCATTTGCGCACGCACACAACAGCAACAACATCCTAGGCATACTACAAAAGGAAATCCACACAAGGTTATATAAAAATAACTTTTGTATTGTCAAAACACATCAGATAGTAATCACACAATATACATTGTGCCAACTGGCACGGGCAAATCTCACAAGGGATTATTTACACCATAACAGGGCCACGTGGGCCACTGTCAGAATCAGCACTTAGTAGAACTAGCACTTAGAATAACTGTCACACCAACTAGCAATTATAGATCACAACCAGTAACCACTGGTAACAGGTAGGTACACACTACGCAATACTAATAACAATAGGCATAGATCATGCATGGACACATAACCTCTCTAGTATAACACACTAGGCAAAGCAAACTTCTAAGCAAGAGCACCTTTAGAAGTATAACACAAGCATAAAGGCAAAGCACATTACGCAGCAATCACATTTAGGCCTAACCAGTAAAAATACAGTAGGCAATCTCCTCACTAGTCTAAACACATTAGACTTTGCCTCCTAAGAATAATTCACATTGCGCAAAAATCACGTTAGGCAATTACCATTCTAAACATAGTAAAATCACATTGCGCAGAAATCACATTAGGGCCTTGCACCCTACCCACATACCAGACCCCTGGTCAACTGGCCATCTCAAGAAGGGGCGCAAATGCCCTGTGTCCAGAATGTCAGGGCGCGCTGCCACGCAGCGCCAGTCAGGGGTGCGCCACCAGCGCAAACCTAAACGTTGCAGCTGCCCACTACTTGCTGGGCAGCTGGGACAAATCACAAGGGCCTAAACGTTGCAGCTGGCACTAAGGGCTGCGCAGCTGAAGAAGGCGTGGCACCTCTGTGCCATCTCCATCCCACACAGGGACTCTCTCTCCCTTGGCGCCTAAACGGTGCAGCTGCCCACTAAATGCTGGGCAGCTGGGAAATCAGCAAAACTGCGGCTTGGGCTCTCATTAGCCCTTACGGACATTGCGCCCAACGTTGGAGCCCTCTGGCTCGAAGGACAACTAGCGCACACATTGGAGCCCTCTAGATCTGAAAATCACCATTAACATGTTGGGGTGCCCCACTGCCATCCGGGGCCGCCCTGAAGGCATCTCTACATGTTGCGGAGCGCGTGGACTCCGGACATCACTCTGTCCCCATGGAGCCCTCGAGGCTCGAAACACAACTGCTGGGCCTTCGTTGGAGTCCCACTCGGGGACTCGGAATATGCTAATGACCCCGGAGCCTCTCGTGGGCTCTCAAGTAAAATGTGCCCCTTGTCGGAGCCCCCGGGGGCTCAAGAAATAACTATGCCCCCGCTTGGGAAATATTGATGCCCATAAAGCCTAAGATATCACCCCCAACGTTGGAGCGGCCCGCTGTAAGCTGGGGCCACTCTATATACGCCCAGGCACCGTGCCTTTAGCAGGCACTACTCACATCAGCCCATAGGGAGCCCCCCAGCCCTTCTCTACTCACCGGGCTGTTCTCTGGGGACTCCGCTCCGCCTGCGGTGATCTCTCCTCACTCCCTGGACCGGCGCCTGGGCTTCTCTCGGCACGGTGGTGACTCCTCAATTCCAGCGCGGAGGGGCAGGCACTGTCAATGTGCCGCCCGCCCCCCCCGCACCAGCACCATCTCTTCTTGCGGCACCAGGGCCTTCAGAGTGGAGCCGCAAGGCTCCAGGTCAACTTCTCCTCCGGGGCTCCCTCCCAGCTCACGGGGGCCCCGGGCGACCATTCCTCAACCAGCTGCTTCTCTCTCGGTCTGGCGGCAGCGGGCGGGACTTCCTGCCCGATTTCAGTCCCCGCCCCCATCCTGGCAAAAGATGCCTGGCTTCCTGCCTCGGAGGGCCGCCAATGGCAGCGCGGCCTCGAGCAGGGAGGCGGGCACAGCGTCTCCTCGGTATTCCCCAGGGCCGGCGGTGAATTCTGGGCACACAGCGCTCCTAAGCGCAATCGGCAAATAAAGCGCTCCCAGGCTAAAGGACCAACAAGGTCCAAGTGGACATAAAGCGCTCCCAGCGCTAGAGGACCAACAAGGTCCAAGTAGAAATAAAGCGCTCCCCAGCGCTAGAGACACACCAGTCCAGGTCAAAGGTCAGGCCCCCAAAGGTTTCAGGGAATCCATCAGGCATCCAGGGCAGGGCAGGGCCCAGGGAGGCAAGCCTTCCCCTGGCCCCCAGCAGCAGCACGCCCCTGGCAGATTTAAGTAGCAAGACAAGAACATCTTCAGGGTGTCACAGCACCCTTTTTATACAGCACAATCCTTTGTCTAAAGGTGCAGGGTGGGGGCAAAATCAGGCACAGCTGGTTTGGTAGCACTCTTGATGAGCTCAGCCCCTCTCTCTATTCACTGGCCAGGCTAGGATCATCAGTCGCACCACAGGGGGCGGAGCCAGCATTGTGTAGGGAAAGCCCAGCCCTATTCAGGTCCCAGGTGTACTCCTCCCTCACATCACTCATGCTAATCTCACCACTCACCACCAGGGCAGACCCATCCAGACTCCTGGAGCCAGGCTCACCAGCCAGCTCCAGCCAATCACGTGCCAGCACACTCACTGCACACGCACACCCATGTCTAGAAGTGGCACTTCCACACTAGACACATTCATACCGCACCCATCATTGCGCAGCATTCAATCTCACGAGTTCGCACATACCAAACTCGACCCTGCACTCCCCACACATCAGGAACTACCATGGTCACACATATTCCCCATGCATTCCGATGGGAGGGCAGGTAACTCTCAACACACACACAGAGTGCGCACACACTTTACACTGGACCACAGTGAAAAAGTGCGCAGAGACCTAAAATCACCAACACCAGGTTACAGAAACAGGCTAAGAAAAAGCAAAAAGTTTTGGGTTGAACCTGCCATATAGGGCCAGGTCCAACAGTGCTGAATAAATTGATTGTTCTGGTTTTACTTTGGTAAAAGGTACCTTAGGTGTAAATAGGAGAGCTAACAGGTTACTTTATTGTTTGTTAAGGTGAAGTGTACTGTGAAGCTCTATCAGTCATACCAAGAGAGGGACAAATATAACTTTGCTATTGTGTGGTTGCACTAATTAAGGCTCATTTATTTATTTAATGCGATTGTATAAAGCGCGAACATTACCTGAAGGTGTCAGAGCACTTTACAAAAGAACCAGTTGCCATACATAAGCATTTAGGATTACATGAGTTACATAAACGATACAAACAGAAAAAATTGTAAATGTACAAGTTGTAAAGTCACACAAGGAAGAGATCCAAACGGAGAAAATTGCAAAAGTACAAGTTGTAAAGTCACTCAAGGAAGAGATACAAATGGATAAACTCTAAGAATCACATAGGAATCGAAGTGAGTACAAGGGTCGCTACATATACTAGTGGTTAGAGTTATCTCTATATACATATATATACAAATAGTAGATTTGTTCCTGATTACATTTTACTAGCGATTAGGCTGGACTAGTATATATCACATATTTTCAGAGTTAACGGGGAAATTAAAAAAAATAAAAAGGGGTAGAGAGCGGTAGGTGGGGGAGAAGAGTCGGAGGCTGAGATTGGTGAGAGGAAAGAGGTGGACCTGAGGGGAAGAAAGAGATATGGCAGTCCAGCAAAAGAGAAATTACTGAAGGTCGGCAGGAAGGAATCCAATGGGCCAAAGGAAAGGACAAGAATACACAAAATGGCAGACCGGGTCGTGGGCATCGATTGAAACCATCTCAAAATGGCAAGATGCACCCAGGTCAGGACCCAAGAAGAATGAGAGCAGAGTTTCATTAAGTGGAGTCGGAGGAGGGACGCAGTCACAGCACAGAGGAGCACTCCGCCATCTTGTGCTCAGCAAGCGTGCATCTGACCCGGAAAGTTCAAGGCCGGTGGGGGGACAGGTCATCAGATCCCCCCACCGTCAATACCAGAACATCTGGGGGAACACCAGGGTGATTAGCAGTGCCCCCGCTTACCATCTACCGTCCCGCGGTGCGTGACAGCAGACAGTGGAGACCACATGCATCCAGCGCTGTGCTCACCCCTCAGGAAGCACATCGCCAGCCGCCAACTCCGCTCCGATCTCTCGCACCGCGAGTGGCTAGGCGAGGCTCGCTGAAGTGCTGGGGGTCTCCGAGAGCGCCCGCGCCCACCATGTGATTGTCCTTCATTCCTAAGTTGCATGAGAGTGAGCACAATGATCAGGGCATACATCCACAGGTCGAACATCTGTAAATGCGTAAGTGTTCTTCTTTGTAAAGTAGCTGTTATAGAAACTTCATTTCACATAGAAGAAGCAAACAACAATGAAATTGCGATAGAGTGTGAGGAAATAGGACAGTTTGACAACATACAGGCTATTTAAGTCCAGGAGTGCAACAGGCTGGCAGATGCCAAGAGCCATGCTACGACTGGCTAACCTTTGACTTGATCACACTGTGATGGGAGAATAAGCAGAAAACTCAGTGAATGAAAGAGAAGTGAGTGAAAATATGGAGATTCAGTCCTCGAAAAAGCAGAATGAGTTAGAAAAAAAAGAGAAAATACCCTCTGAAAGCCTATCAACAAGCGAAATGGCTGGAAAGAAAGGGTTACACTCATGTTTATGGCTTAAATAGTTGCACCAATATATAGAATCAGTTCCAGCTCTAGGGCACATTCCACATACCTTAGCTTGACAATCTGAGGAGGAGAATGCATGATTTGAAAACTGCAGCACAGGCCCACACATGTGAGACTTTGAATCTTTGGGAACAGATGGCAAATGTGAAACATAGAAAGAGGTTCACACTAAAGATCTGCAACACGTTTTGTTCTTTTCTGAACATTCAGGATGACGAGAGGCAGAGAAATTGGCAGCAGGACGTAATTGAGAGAGTAGGCACTTACCCATTGATAGACAGCAAGGGGCCTATTTATGAGCTGGTTTGCGTCACTCTTTCACCATGCATAAAAACAGATTTATGAAGCCATGCAAGGCCACATTGCATGGCCCAGACTGCTTCCATTAATCTGGAGTAAGGCAACACAGTGCAAATCGCTGCTTTCCCTTACTCGGCCCTGGGAAGGCCTTCTGTGGGCATTGTGTGGGTGTTCCCACGCAACTCCAATGGATTTTGATGCATTCTCAGATTTACCAGAATTGGTAAACCTAGGAATGCACCAAAAAGATATGTCTTGCCAGGAGTGTGTAACGAGGAGAAATATTGTTATTTCTCCTCATTACTTACTCTTTCTATGTGTGCTGCATTCTGCAACTTTATTCTGCATCACATTGATAGATGAATATGCCTCTCAGGATTGTTTTTGTGCAGAAATGTGTCTCTTCCTGCACAAAAACAATCCTGCATGCAATGCAGGAAGTCTTGCACCATGGTGCAAGTGTGCCTGGATTGGAGCTAGGCTGGCAAGAGGGTGCCAGTGCATAGAAAAAGGCAGGAATGCACCATATTGCCTTAAATATGTCGCATTCCTGCCCTTTATTTCTCAGGCAGTGCAGCAAGGTGATTTGTTGCAATGCACCGCATTACTTTTTCATAAATAGGACCCTGACACTGTGGTCAAGGATAATACTACTCTTCCAAAGAAGCCTAAAGTGCAGTCAGAACCATTGAACTATAAGGTGGCTGCCTTTTTATATCGATAAACTTCTGAAGTCCAGACAACCCCTGTACAATGCAGACTCAGTAGCAGGAAATTCACCCCAAAACCCCACAGACATTGAGCCTACTGCAATGACCCTTCACTAAAGCTGTTGTGCCCCCGAGACAGGGAGCACACATATCCCATTGGTCCCAAGCATACCTTCAACTACAATCCAAAAACCCAATCAGATCAGCACAAGTCACCTGCCAGTCCCTATAACCACAAGTACCCCTTAAGCTCAACCTGTTCTAAACAGTCACGTTGCCGCAGGATCCCTAAATGTTTTAGTACCCAGAGAGCTGACTAGAGGAACCATAGTGTCTTGTATATTCTAGACTGCAGAACCCCTATGGTCCCTAACAGACTCCATAGTCTAGTGATGTAAGTGATTGTGTGCAGTTAACATAATCCATGACGCAGTACGTCAGTTAACAGTTACACTCTAGAGAATAACGACATGTAATACTCAGCTCCGTGTGTGGCATGATTCAGCTACATGCTACTGGGATGGGTTGGGGAGGATGCTACAACTGGTGTCGAGATAGGAGATACGTAAACCCCACCACCCGAACAGTCAAGAGTGCTCTACCAGAGAATTTGCTGAGGTCCTGCAAAATTCTTGTGCATGCCACTTGCGCCTCAGTCGAAGTTAAGAAGCTAGGATTGGAGTATGTAGAGTCAAAGCACAACTCCAGCCGGTACGAGACCTTTGAAGAAAGAGAAGGTCACACAGAAAGTTTCATTTATCGTCGATCAGAAAGTTGTTTATATGACCGAGATAAGAAGAGCAACAACACAACTTAACACAGTGTTGTTATTCATGCAGTGCAGAAACGTCAAAAGCATTATCAACCAGGTACAGAAAGCGCAACAAGTCGTGACAGCCAAGTGCAAGAGAATGCTACGAGGAGAAGAATAGAAATGCAAGGAGTGCTAAAGGCAGTGAATACCAGGTACAATGCTGAAGGTTGAGGGTGGGGAAGAACAAGAGCAAGAGACAAAACCGCTACTCACTGTCAAAGAAGAAGAGCGTGCCTCCACACCTCTGGGTGGACACGATGGTCCAAGCACTAGGCAAAGGGCTGATGCGTGCAGTGGTGACGCTATTCCAGAAGACGCTGAAGGTCATAGTTTGCCTGAACATCATATAATCCGGGCAACAGCTGCAGAAAACAGCACAAAGTATAATGCCGCTGGTTTCTTAAAATCACTGTCTACATTTGATACTGCCAAAAAGAAGAGTCTTGGCACCCGATGGACTGCTTGGATTGAGACCTTTGATGATTTCATTGATGCACTAGAAAAACCAATGACAAAAGGATCATCAAATATCTTAAGAACATAGCAGAGGAAGGAGTAAAAGAAGCGGTAAAGAAGTTTCCACAGAGTCTCTTACCAGGATGTCAAGGTGGCATTGAACATCAAGTTGAATCTGATGCTGAACGTTAACTATGAAAGGTGCCGCTTCAGTCAGGAGACAGAGAGATGGTGAAATGATGGATGAAATTGTTAAAAGACTTGAAATGCTCATAAAACACTGTAAGTTCAAAGAATTCAATGACGAAGAAGCCATTCATTCCAGAGTCATAGATGGTTGCCTGTCCTATTTCTTCAGATGCTGAAAGCAGAGGGAAGTGCTCAGTCTGGAGCATGTGCTCATGGTGGCCTGAGCTGAAGAATGTGCATCAGAGCAGAACCAACATCAAGAGCAGAGTGAGAGCAAGCCTCCAAGCTGAGCCTAAGTATTCGCAGAAAAATGAAAATGCTTGGGAAACAGAGATTGAGCAGCGGGGAAAAATTGCTTCAGAGTCTGAGTTGGAGAAACTATCCTAGAGGACTCTGCTTCTTAAGCATATTAACTGGCAAATGAGTCAGAGATAAACAATACTTCTGAGGAAAGGGTGCATTCTGCAGACAGCGGACCAAAGACTAGACTTAGATGAAAGCAACTGCTAGCTAAGACTATGAGACTAGAGACTAACACTGACGGTGGTGAGAGAGAAGAACAAGAGAACCAGGAATAGTCAGAATTGAGTGCCAGAACTTGGAACTAACAAAATCTAGTAGGCTTAAAAAGGAAAGAAAAGTGAATAGAAAATACAAGGTCCTGACTGGACATATTTGGTGCAAACTGGAAACATGTAGATAAATGTGTGACTGACACTGAGGAACCTCCATGACCTGAAATATATAACCAGAAGGTGAAACTTAAAGAGACATGTTTGACAAAGTCAAATAATTAATTAGCGAAACAAGGCAACGGTTAGAAAACGAAAGGTCCCTTAAGCATCCAGTTGATGTAGCAACCTTTATTGTAGCTTTCCAGATAGGGTAGTGACTATAGGGTAGGAGTACAAATAAGCACAAACTTTGTGACAGGTATCTATCCTCACTTGATCTGTTGCGAGATGAGAAAGGTGCAGGAACCCTGCAAAATTGTCTTGGTCCTTTTAGTAGTTTGTATAGCTGTCTCAATAGCAGGGTATATGTTAGATCTCTATATGTTGGAGGGTCATGCTTTGCCAAAGTCAGCCAGGGATACAATTATTATTCCTGCTAATAAAAAACCCTATGCGTGCAAATTTTCTTGTGTTCAGAACGTTTTTAATTATAATGTGTATTACCTAATGTTGTCTGAGTATAGTAAAATTATGAAAATTCACAACTGCATTAGTCTATTCCTATCTCCAAGCCTCCGTAGCAGAGGGTGCAGCCTACTTTCACCAACCAATTTCTTATGCATTTTCCTGTAATGTATTTATGAATTTGTTCTAAAACCAATAGTTTTGTTCCAATTATTAATGTCCATTTGAAAATGTACCATTTACTAAAGATTCTAACCTGTATCTTTGGGCAACAAAACATGCTTATTGTTTTTCTAAAACATTCAAACGAAAGGACTCGTGTGAGTGTATGATAAAATCATTTGCCCCTAGCCAATGCAAACCTAGCTAACCTCACTGCTAATGAGCTAACTTGCAGAATTAGTCACGATGAGAAAGCATTCATAGATGAGCTCAATGAGAGGCTCTGGCAGGAGGATGAACGGGTAAGTAAGGAAAGCAAATTGAGGGAAAGTGGAGGAAGAAAAAAAGGGGAATAGAAGGATGTGCATCCAAAGTTGCACTTAGACATTGAAAAATGGGGGCCTTTATGTATGGTTCGCAGTCAAGAAGGAAATGTGGCAGTAGAAGATGAACACTGGAGCAACAACAGCCCGCGATCTCTGCCAGCGCAAAGCTCCAGTATTGACTGTCCACAACATCTGAACTGCTGTTTGAGGTATGATGACGACTATCTGTGAAACCAAGCCTGCTGTTCTCGCTACTCGCACTTCTCACGACCATTCACAATGCTCTACCTGCTCCTCTCAGCCTCCTCCACTGCAAACGGAACTCTTTGGGTTGGACTTAGAAGGCAACTTTTTCAGCAGAACTAACCTAGTGATGGAGCAAGGTTTCATACGTAAAGAAACTTGCTCGGATTCAATCCTCTCGAAATAACATGTAATTTATAAACCAACATGTTTTGTGAGTACTAAAACTGAACTACACGACATTTCTAGTATCTAGGGGAAGCTGGCATATGTGTTTTTATTAACAGTAACCCGAGTGTCTTAATATGGCCGCCGAAAACGCAGAAACTCTTCTGAGCATGCATCTGCCACATCTACGTGGTGTGAGTATCTATAGCTTTTGGTGGGAATTTCTTGCAGCTGTACACTAGAATTAAAGATGGCCGCTTCATGTCTCACATACTAATGCACATGCCCCTGCTTGAACTAAACTTTGTTCGTCTTGCTTAACTATCAATGCTGTAGTTAGAGTAAAGTAATGGGGTTAGAGTAGAAATAAGTGGTATACAGTGCATTCATTTATTTTCGCATTCTAATGTGTCTCTCTTTGACTTTATTAATAGCTCGTATTTGGGCCATAAGAGTGACTTGAATCGCCATATTGAATTCCCTTTGCGCATGTGCCGGGAGTACTGGAAGACCTTGAGCAGTGGCAATGAAATCATGCCAAAGACTGTATTACCCGCAATGTTCCTGGGAACTTGACCGTGTGACCCCAGGAGAGGAAGAGACTGAATGATTTTGAATACTTTGTATATGAAATTGAAACTAATATTGCTGGGTGGAAATAAATCATGGGAAAGTAAATTATGGGCGGGAACATTGATCAACTATATTGAATGGAAATGGTCTCATGCTGGTATGGTGTGATGACCTCTCCTCGTCTTTCTGGCCAATCAAATAAAGGGAATACATGAATTTGCAACATTGGGGGGTGGTACATGCACTGGAAATGGTATAACTAAGGTAGGCTCAGTCAGTTAGTCCGTCCAACTTGTCACAGACCTATCACTGACCCAACGTATGCTGAAGGAAAATTGAGAGCAGAGGGCTGGTCGAGCACTCTGTCAGAAGAATAGGGGTTGTACTGAGGGAGGAGAATCGATTACCCAGTCAGAGTTCGAGTGTAGCCAGAGAGGGGTACAATGCTGGCGTTGAACTTAGTTGAGGCTTAACTGGCCTGACCTGCAGCTGTCCTGTCCTGATTAGTCGGGAGCCATTTTTCTCTTTGTCCCAGCCCGTGGCCATGGTTGGTCCTCGCACCATTCTAGGTAAATATAATCTATGTGGTATGTCCTTGTACCGTTTTCCCTTTTCCACCTTTCCCAGGTACCAATGTCTAAAAATTTATTTTTGAAGTCTTGCAAGTTTTATGCTTTAATAATTATTTTTTTATTTGAGAAATCGTTGATAAACTGTTATCAAATGATTCACAGAAATGTTGCATAGATAACGTGTTTAAAACCTTCGAGACTCTGTGGTTATTTTCATGAAGGTAAATGGTTATTCTCTACCTATTATTCTAAAACCCTGTAGTGTAGTTCCTATATTCCCAATAGGCTCTGCGCATTGGAATAATATATCCTATAGATTTGATCTAGGACTTAGGTCGACTAGGTCTCTATCGACTATACTAGACTTAATTGTGAGTGCCAGCTAGCTCAGAGGTCACTAGAAACTTTCTCGAATAAAGAAGAATGGATTAGTTTCTGACAACCGCATAAACATGACAACTTTGTTTCCCCAAGATAAAACTTATCTTCAGAGTCGTGGAAACAATAGATAGATATTTTCCTTAGTCAATCGTGCATTCTTCGTTTCATCAGAGGCACAGAGAGATAGAGAGGTGGGCCTTCAAAAGAAGTGAACAGTCTTCTTTCTCATGGAAGTAAAGTGAACTGCTACAATCGAAATACTAGTTGCAAAGTATTATGCGTACAGTAAGAAGAGTATTATAAAATAATACTGTAAAAGCATTGTATGGTTCCTAGACCATAGATAAATACATACATAAATAACAAAGGCTAAAACGTACTCAACTGGTGCTTCTAAAATATGCATACCCCAATGTACCTAACCTAAGTCTAGTACGAGGGAAGAAGTAAGTGAGGTGTAGCATAGGTTTAGTCTGTTTGCCAAGAATCTAACCAAGATTTCTCTTAGGGTCTAATCAGATCCGTACCTTGGTTTTAGAATGAAGGAGGTCTGGTATCTCTGTCTCGGGACTCGATTTCCCAACACCCCGCAAGGGGACCTCGGAAACACTAGAGCTGAATTCTCAGCGAGAGAAAGGAAAGCTTCTTGATCAGTGCATCAGCTGGAGGGTCAGCTTCCTTTGGCACTTGCTGTAGGGAGCTGCATCGGGCAAGTAGATAGTCGAGCTGCTCCGAACCACCGTGTGTTTGCTAGGGCAAGTGTAGGCATATTTATACCTTGAAGGTGCCTAGTTTGACCTAAAGTCGGACATAATAACGCCACCAAAGAACCCCAAGGGAATGGTAGTTCTTTGAAAACTATACAGATCAACAAGAGAGAGAGGACTAGGTAAGCTAGCCCGTATCCCCAGTATTATATATATCAATCAATGTGGGCTAGCTAGTTTAAGGGGGCCATGATTTCTAGGACAAATCAATATTCAAATAAGGGGATGTCCCTGACTGCTGAAGCCGAGTTTTCCAAGAAATCATTGTGGCTTTTTTGGAACTAGTCAGTCAATATAACTTTATTTGGTTTGCTACAACCATAAAAGTACACACTTTACATAATTTAAACCTTTTCAAAATACATGACATGATATATTGTTAAAAAACTGAAGCAGCTCATAATCATTGCACAAAAGGTAACCCAGATCCTTTAAGTGCCAATCAGATTTCTTCGTCAATGTTAAAATCACAATGGTTTCAATCAAATCTATGACATAATATCAACAGACTGAATATAGACATACAAAAATATCGACACAAAAATATCAACATCAAAAGTATCGGAGTTCTTTCTACATAAAGGTAAGTACAAAGATATCGAAAATAAAATATCGTAGTACAAAAATATAGAAGTTAAAAATATCGTTTTTAAATGTATTAATAATAATGTAAAAATAATTTAAAAATACATATAATTTACCAAATTATAAATATAAACATTAAAACATATTTACAAAATAATAACTAATACATATACATTTGAAATACATTAAAAACTCTACATATAAATTAATATATATACTTACTCTACATATTGCAACAGTAGGAAAAGCGTTGGATATCGTAGGGGTAAAAATTACTATATCCACTCCAGAGGGTGTAACAGTAGGGAAAGTGTTGGATAGCGTAGGGGTAAAAATTACGATTCCCACTCCAGAGAGTGCAACAGTAGGGAAAGCGTTGGATAGCGTAGGGGTAAAAATTACTATTCTCACTCCAGAGAGTGCAACAGTAGGGAAAGCGTTGGATAGCGTTGGGGTAAAAATTACTATTCCCACTCCAAAGGGTGCAACAGTAGGGAAAGTGTTGGATAGCGTAGGGGTAAAAAATACTATTCCGACTCCAGAGGGTGCAACAGTAGGGAAAGCGTTGGATAGCGTAGGGGTAAAAATTACTATTCCCACTCCAGAGGGTGCAACAGTAGGGAAAGAGTTGGATAGCGAAGGGGTAAAAATTCCTATTCCCCCCTCCAAAGGGTGCAACAGTAGGGAAAGCGTTGGATAGTGTAGGGGTAAAAATGACTATTCCCACTACAGAGAGTGCAACAGTAGGGAAAGCGTTGGATAGCGTAGGGGTAAAAATTACTATTCCCACTCCAAAGGGTGCAACAGTAGGGAAAGCTTTGGATAGCGTAGGGGTAAAAATTACTATTCCCACTCCAAAGGGTGCAACAGTAGGGAAAGCGTTGGATAGCGTAGGGGTAAAAATTACTATTCCCACTCCAGAGGGTGCAACAGTAGGAAAAGCGTTGGATAGCTTGGGGGTAAAAATTACTTTTACCACTCCAGAGGGTGTAACAGTAGGGAAAGTGTTGGATAGCATAGGGGTAAAAATTACTATTCCCACTCCAGAGCGTGTAACAGTAGGGAACGCGTTGGATGGCGTAGGGGTAAAAATTACTATTCCCACTCCAGAGGGTGCAACAGTAGGGAAAGCGTTGGATAACATGGGGGTAAAAATTACTATTCCCACTCCAGAGGGTGCAACAGTAGGGAAAGCGTTGGATAGCATAGGGGTAAAAATTACTATTCCCACTCCAGAGGGTGCAACAGTAGGGAAAGCGTTGGATAGCTTAGGGGTAAAAATTACTTTTCCCACTCCAGAGGGTGCAACAGTAGGGAAAGCGTTGGATTGCGTAGGGGTAAAAATTACTATTCCTACTCCAGAGGGTGTAATAGTAGGGAAAGCGTTGGATAGCGTAGGGGTAAAAATTACTATTCCCACTCCAGAGGGTGCAACAGTAGGGAAAGCGTTGGATAACATGGGGGTAAAAATATTTCCCACACTACTCCCCCTTTAACACACCGCACACTACACATACAAAAAAACACAATTAATATAAATATCAATTAATCAGTTAACAATTAATATTATTACGATGTAATTATAAATTAACTAATTAACACATATTAATGACCAATTAATAATTAATTACCAATTTCTAATTAAGTAACTGCCAAGGTCTTAAAAAACGTCGTCCCTTACCTTGTCTTGATATGAGACGCGTAGTGAATTTGCAGGGACGCAAGGGACCAACCTCCCTAAAAACTAACCCCTTCCTGGAGGAAGTATAAAACACTACAAGATATGAGCTAGGCCAAGGGGAGGAGGGCCGGTACTGGACGTAGTTGTTCTTGCTGTCTACCTGCGAAACAACACGAACAACTAAATTTACTTCTCTTTGTTTCTAATCTTTTTAAAGACACTTCTCCCACTATTCCTATCTCTCTTACTATAAATTCTAACTCTCGCCTACCTGCAAACAGCTGTTGATCCTCTCCCTGACCAACAACCCCGCCGCCGCCAGAGCCAACCTTCACGAAGGGATGAAAGAGGTAGCCGAGTGGATGTCGACCAGCCGCCTGAAGCTGAACTCGGACAAGACGGAAGTCCTCATCCTGGGATCCTCGCCCTCCGCCTGGGACGACTCCTGGTGGCCCCCCGCCCTGGGCACCGCACCCAAACCGACAGACCACGCACGCAACCTGGGCTTCATCCTGGACTCCTCCCTCTCCATGACCAGGCAAGTCAACGCCGTCTCCTCGTCGTGCTTCAACATCCTGCGCATGCTACAGAAGATCTTCCGGTGGATCCCCACCGAGACCAGGAAGACGGTCACCCAGGCCCTCGTCACCAGCCGACTGGACTACGGCAACGCCCTCTATGCCGGAACCACCGCCAAGCTCCAGAAGAGACTCCAACGGATCCAGAACGCCTCAGCCAGACTCATCCTCGACGCCCCACGACACAGCCACATCTCCGGACACCTGAGAGACCTGCACTGGCTCCCGGTCAACAAGAGAATCACCTTCCGTCTCCTCACCCACGCACACAAAGCCCTTCACAACCAAGGCCCGAGCTACCTCAACAGCCGCATCAACTTCTACGCTCCCAAACGACACCTCCGATCAGCCAGTCACGCCCTCGCCGCCGTCCCCCGCATCCGAAGAGCGACGACAGGAGGAAGGTCCTTCTCCTACCTGGCCGCCAAGACCTGGAACTCCCTCCCTCCCGACCTGCGCCTGACCCAAGACCACCTCGCCTACAGGAAGAAGCTCAAGACCTGGCTGTTCGAGCAGTAGCAGCACCCCCCCCCTAGCGCCTTGAGACCCTCCGGGTAAGTAGTGCGCTCTACAAATGCCTATGATTGATTGATTGATCAGTCTTCCATCCAGTATGTCTTTCTTGTCTTGTTGGTCTTTATTGTCGAGAGGAGTTCTGCAGTCCCGTCTTGTAGTGTAGTCGTGTTGTGAATTCAAGCCTTTAAAAATATTGTCTGTAATAAACAAATAAAAGAAGTAAGACTTTTGTTCTCTTTCTTTTGTTTAGAAACCCTCCTTCTAACTTTAATTAACCAGGACCTATATCCCTTTCTTGACTTACTTGAAATGCATTCTGTGCCTTTGCATTCTTTGGTTTCCAGATCTAAAAATACAAAGCTTTTATGGCAAGAAGGACCAAGCGCAAAACACATGGGATCAAAGACATTACATTCGGAAATAACATCTTTCCAAATCACCTCCTAACCTTTGATTCGATTATCTAACTCTAAATCACAAAACACCTAAATCAAGCCTTAAAATGTTTGTATCCTAAAGTCCTGTAAATTCTCTCGAAGAAAGAAATGTTCCAAAAATTGTTCCGACTTCCTTTCTTGCGAAGGGCGCCTTAAATAATAATCAACTTATCTTTTAGTCTTTGCAGATTCTCACGAAGAAAAATGATGCCGGGATTAAACTCCAGGGAAGACTGAAGGCCTAAAGGTTGTTTGTCAGGTCAATTGCCGTCTTCTTCGTACTGGGAGTTCACACATCCTTTCTCTGCGCTGGCGGAAGGCAAAGCGCCTTCCAGAAGGCTGGGTGCGGTTTAAATACCGGACCGCACCCAGCCGCACCTTACGTATGCGTGCACTTGGCCGTGTATGCGTGCGCTCGGCCAGACTTTCCACTGGCGCACGCGAGAGAATAACTCAGAAGGCCTATCCTGAAATACTGCTGCAATAAATATCTCGAGAGCGTTTCAAGTGTCCGAAAACAAAGGCATAATTAATGTCCATTGAATTATCATGAAACACTAAAACAAAACGGCAATCAAAGGCTTCATATACCTAAATGCTACCAATCAAGGTCACAATGTTTAAGCATCACATAGTGCACCGAACATGCCCTTACACCATACATATACATACCTATGGAGTGCAGGTGCACGGGAAAGGGGTGGGTTTTTACAGCAAATAGTGCCAAATTGAGAAGCTGAGCCATACACATGTGTGGCTTCATACAGAATCATGACAGTTGTACTCCCTCCTCAAGATCCCCCCTAAGACTGTTGCTATAGGCCTAGGTTTTGAGGGGTTCTGCATATGGAATTTTCGTAGAACTCCCTCCTCAAGATCCCCCCTAAGACTGTTGCTATTGGCCTAGGTTTTGAGGGGTTCTGCATATGGAATTTTCGTAGAACCTTGGGAGCATTTTGTAGATGAGTGATAGGTTCCCATGATCTTTCCTCAGCGCCATACCCCTTCCAATCTACCAAATAGAACAGCTTACCACGAATTCTTTTGGAATCTAAAACCTTCTTGACTTCAAATTCTGCGTGACCATCAATTAAAATGGAAGATGGAGGACGAATCAACCTAGTTTGGGGGTCAAAAGGTTTGATTAAAGACACATGAAACACCGGATGAATTCGATAAGTCTGAGGAAGAAGTAACTTTACACAAACCGGGTTAATGATTTTCTCAATGGGAAATGGACCAATAAATCTAGGATTACATTTCTTGGCTCCCTTTATGGTCAGATTTCTTGTGCTTAACCAAACCTTGTCTCCAGGATGGTACTGGGGTTGTTCTCTTCTGTGTTTATCCGCAGCCCTTTTTTGGCTTTCCTTAGCTTGGGCCAAGTTATACTGAGCTTCCTTATGAATTGAAGACAACTCAGAGATATAATCATGAATTGCTGGAACTGAATTATTCATCTTAATGTCTTCTGGAAAACTTTTAGGATGAAAGCCATAATTACAGAAAAAAGGAGACATGTTAGTGGAAGTATGTTCAGCGTTATTATATGCAAATTCCAGAGTACTCAAGAGATCAGACCAATCTTTTGACACAGTGGTTAACATACAACGTAAATACTGTTCAATGGTTTGATTTGTGCGTTCAGTTAAACCATCTGTTTGGGGATGATAGCTGGATGACAAACGAATTTCCATTTGGAGAAGAGAACTTAAATTCTTCCAAACATGAGATATAAATTGAGACCCCCTGTCTGAAATTACTACAGATGGAATTCCGTGTAAACGAATGACATGTGCAATCAATATTTTGGCTAGTTCCATAGTTGTAGGAAGTCTTTTCAGTGGAATGAAATGTGCCATACGTGAAAATTGATCTACTACAGTTAGAATGGTAGTATATCCTCCTTGTGTCAAAGGAAGTTCCACAATGAAGTCTAAAGAAGTAGAATGCCATGGTTGAGGAGGTATAGGAAGAGGTGTCAATAAACCACTAGGGGACTGATGAGAGGGTTTGTTTTGGATACAAACACTACAAGTGGTTACATACAATTGTACATCCTTGAACATTGTTGGCCACTAAAATTGTCTTTTCATCAGTTCGTATGTTTTTGGCAATTCCTGGATGAGCCGAGAGAGGTGAATCATGAAAAATGTGTATAATTGATTCCTGAAGGGCTTTAGTAGGTACCATTATTAGATCATGTACATAAAGAAACTTATCTTTTTCTTGAAGATATGGATACTCTTTTCTCCATTCTTCTAGGCTCTTTGTTTTTAACTCCTCCTGTATTTCATCAGAAATACTCTTGATTGATAAGCAAGCTTGAAAGCAAGTAGTGGGTAGTACAGGATGAACAACAGTTTCTTGATTTAAACAATTTTCTCCTAAACGAGACAGAGCGTCAGCTTTTAGATTTTCTTTCCCAGGTCAGTAAGTTATCACAAAATTGTAATCATTGAAAAATAGAGACCATCTTAACTGTCTAGCTGACAAAGCCTTTACCTTTTGCAAGGCTTGCAGGTTCCTATGGTCAGTATAGATAGTGATGGGGTGACGAGCCCCTAACAAGTAGTGTCGCCACTCCTCGAAAACTGCTTTTATAGCTAATAATTCCTTATCAGCTATTGCGTAATTTACTTCTGCAGGGGACAATTTCCTAGAATAATAGGCAATAGGTTGCATTTGACCAGTTTCTGAGTTTCGTTGAGACAGGATCCCACCTAAAGCGAACTGAGAAGCATCTGCCTCGACAATGAATGGGAGATTTGAATCTGGGTGACTCAGAATAGGGGCTGACGTAAACTTTTTCTTTAAGTCGTGAAAAGCCTTGTCAGCTGATTCCGTCCAGTCGAACTTTACTCCTTTTCGCAGCAATTTGGTAATGGGAGTTATAGTTTGCGAAAAGTCTTGAATGAATCTGCTATAGAAATTTGCGAACCCAAGAAAACTTTTTATCTGTTTCACAGATGAGGGTTGAGGCCAAGAAGTTACAGCCTCAACCTTTTTAGGGTCCATTTCAATACCAGAGGGACTGATAATGTATCCCAAAAAATCTACTTTGGACACATGAAATAGACTTTTTTCCAATTTCACATATAAGGAGTAGGAAAGCAGTTTTTGAAGAATGGCGCGAACTTGTTGTACATGTTCGTCTTCAGAATGAGAATAAATTAAGATGTCATCAATATAGACCACACAACAAATGTCAATAAACTCATGCAATACTTCACTTATAAAAAATTGAAAAGCTGCAGGAGCGTTACAGAGTCCGAAAGGCATGACTTGGTATTCATAAAGGCCAAATTTGGTACGAAATGATGTTTTCCACTCATCACCCTTCCGGGCTCTAACAAGATGATAAGCTCCGCGCAAATCCAATTTAGTATAAATGGTTGCGTTCTTTACCTGATCTAACAGAGTTGGAATAAGAGGCAAAGGGTACCTGTTCTTTATTGTGACATTGTTTAAGGCTCTATAATCTATGCACGCTCTTAATTCCCCTCCACGTTTTGGAACGAAAAAAAGAGAAGATGATACAGGAGACTTAGAGTGCCTGATGAAACCGTTAGCAAGATATTCATCCAGATATTCTCGTAAGTGTTCGTTTTCCTTCTCTGTCAGAGCATAGATTCTGCTACACGGCAAGGTAGCCCCTGGCAAAAGATCTATCCTGCAATCAAAATCCCTATGGGGGGGAAGGGTGTTAGCCTTTTTTTTTATCAAATACATCTTGTAAGTCTGAGTATACAGTTGGCACTCCTTCTAGGAGTAAAATACTTGAAGCTTCTATGGGTAATTCAAAACCTTGAATTGTGTCTCCAGTCCTGTTTAACAGAAAACATTGACTCAAACAATGATGAGATTTAAAGGTCACTGTTCTTGTCTGCCAATCAATAAGTGGGTTGTGTAAAACAAGCCAGGGAAGTCCCAAGATCATTTTAAATTGTGGAGCATCGATTACATCAAAAACTATTCTTTCCCTGTGGATAGGGGAACTGTCCATAATCAAGACCTCGGTTTGTCTTTTAATAGGTCCTGAAGTCAATTCTTTTCCGTCAACTGCTCTGACTGTTTCTGGGTGAGTCTTTAGAAGGGAGCTAAATCCTAGGTGTCTTAAAAACTGAGTATCAATGAAATTCCCAGTAGCTCCCGAATCAATAATTACTTCTACCTTTTTAGAACTCCCTGAATTGGCTAAACTTTTCAATTCGACAATAACACAAAAGTGTCGACACCCCTTGGGCGGGACCGTTGAGGCCGAACTGGAACACACACTCGATAAACTGACCTCCCCTTTTATCGAGTGCTCTAGTTTTCCATTTCCTCTGATGTTGAAGCTAAACTTACGGACTTAGGTTTCCCCTTATTTGGTTTTGAGGGACATTCTTTCACGAAATGTCCCGTTTTCCCACAATAAAGACATTGATTTAACTTTCGTCTCTTTTCTTTTTCTTCCTTAGTTAAAGGCCCTCGAATAGAGCCTTTTTGCATGGGTTCTACAGAGTCTGATTTCTGGGTTGTTTCTCGAGGAGTAAAGACTCTATCTCTCTGGAAAATTACTTTATGATCCGGTTTACCTCTTTCTCCCTTCCTTTCTGATAATCTGTGATTTCATTTTACAACTAAATCTATGAACTCACTGATTTCCTCAGGAGGTTCTAAGACTTGAGTTACCATGTCCTTGAGCTCGTCCTTCAGACCTCTATAGAATAAAGACACTCTTTTTTGATTAGGCCAATCGGCTTCAAGAACCAAACGATTAAATACTGATATGGAATGTAGTAAATCAGACGAACCCTGTGTCAGATTTAGGAGCTCACTGTCAGCGGATTGAACAAAGACATGTTTTGCAAAAATCTTTTTTAATGACCTTTCAAAGGCTCTAAAATTATACAAAACCGGATCGTTTCTTTCAACCAGAGGGACAGACAACAAGGCAGCATCCCCACCTAAGTAGGACAACATAAAAGCCACCTTGGAGGAATCGTCTGGAAAAGCTGTGACTTTGGCCAAAAAATGTAAATGGCACTGATTAAGAAAGATGGAGAATTTATTAGGATCTCCATAAAACCTCTCAGGTTGGGCTAAAGGCGTAGGAACTGGTGTGATTACCTGGATCTGAGTTTGAGCTTCAGAAGAGGAAGAAGCTCCCCCCGAAAAGGTGGCTGGTTTTAAGATTGGCCTTTGTTGGTGAACTGTGTTATGGAGAGAAACCATGTCCCTACGTAACGCTATATTTTCCTGCTTTAACTCTGATAGCATGGCGGCTATATCTTGAAGAGAGACTTGGTCCATTGCGTCCAGGCGAATGAATCTACTTTGGCTTTGCCTTCTGTCAAGGTCTTAAAAAACGTTGTCCCTTACCTTGTCTTGATATGAGACGCGTAGTGAATTCGCAGGGACGCAAGGGACCAACCTCCCTAAAGACTAACCCCTTCCTGGAGGAAGTATAAAACACTACAAGATATGAGCTAAGCCAAGGGGAGGAGGGCCGGTACTGGACGTAGTTGTTCTTGCTGTCGACCTGCGAAACAACACGAACAACTAAATTTACTTCTCTTTGTTTCTAATCTTTTTAAAGACACTTCTCCCACTATTCCTATCTCTCTTACTATAAATTCTAACTCTCGCCTACCTGCGAACAGCTGTTGTCAGTCTTCCGTCCAGTATATCTTTCTTGTCTTGTTGGTCTTTATTGTCGAGAGGAGTTCTGCAGTCCCGTCTTGTAGTGTAGTCGTGTTGTGAATTCAAGCCTTTAAAGATATTGTCTGTAATAAACAAATAAAAAGAAGTAAGACTTTTGTTCTCTTTCTTTTGTTTAGAAACCCTCCTTCTAACTTTAATTAACCAGGACCTATCTCCCTTTCTTGACTTACTTGAATTGCATTCTGTGCCTTTGCATTCTTTGGTTTCCAGATCTAAAAATACAAAGCTTTTATGGCAAGAAGAAACAAGCGCAAAACACATGGGATCAAAGACATTACATTCGGAAATAACATCTTTCCAAATCACCTCCTAACCTTTGATTCGATTATCTAACTCTAAATCACAAAACACCTAAATCAAGCTTTAAAATGTTTGTATCCTAAAGTCCTGTACATTCTCTCGAAGAAAGAAATGTTCCAAAAATTGTTCCGACTTCCTTTCTTGCGAAGGGCGCCTTAAATAATAATCAACTTATCTTTTAGTCTTTGCAGATTCTCACGAAGAAAAAAGATGCCGGGATTAAACTCCAGGGAAGACTGAAGGCCTCAAGGTTGTTTGTCAGGTCAATTGCCGTCTTCTTCGTACTGGGAGTTCACACATCCTTTCTCTGCGCTGGCGGAAGGCAAAGCGCCTTCCAGAAGGCTGGGTGCGGTTTAAATACCGGACCGCACCCAGCCGCACCTTACGTATGCGTGCACTTGGCCGTGTATGCGTGCGCTCGGCCAGACTTTCCGCTGGCGCACGCGAGAGAATAACTCAGAAGGCCTATCCTGAAATAATGCTGCAATAAACATCTCAAGAGCGTTTCAAGTGTCGAAAAACAAAGGCATAATTAATGTCCATTGAATTATCATGAAACACTAAAACAAAACGGCAATCAAAGGCTTCATATACCTAAATGCTACCAATCAAGGTCACAATGTTTAAGCATCACATAGTGCACCGAACACGCCCTTACACCATACATATACATACCTATGGAGTGCAGGTGCACGGGAAAGGGGTGGGTTTTTACAGCAAATAGTGCCAAATTGAGAAGTTGAGCCATACACATGTGTGGCTTCATACAGAATCATGACAGTAACAAGATATTTACAAGAATAAACACTATTTCTTAATAAATTATTTATAATTAATATGAAATAATAAAATAAAAAAATTACCAATTAATTAATTAACAATAAAAACCAATAAATAAATACAATCTCTTTAATTAATGTAATTTAATTGTCACACCCTATTCCCCTATAAACACACAACCCACTACACATAAATAAATCACATACAAAATGTAATTGTCATTTAATCACTTAATAATAATTAATTACCAATGAATTATTTAACAATAACAAAAAATAATAAATATTAGTACATTAACTCTAATGAATTTAATTAACTAATTAATAACCAATTCATTATTAATTAATAATTATTTATTAATCACATGTTTAAAAGAAAATATTAATTAATTAATTATAATTAAATTACTTCCCACCCTATTCCCCTATAAACCCACAACCCGCTCTGATACTAAAACGCAAAATGTAACCAAAATTACTAATTTCTAAACATACATTAAAAAAACATGTTTAACAAACATATAAACAACATAATAAAATACATAACACTAAACAAAATTTCGATATTAGTAACATACATACCTTAATATCGATATTCTGTCTATCGATATTATTGCACATCGATATTCTATACCATCGAAATTAAAACATCGATATTATTGTATATCGATATTTTAATTTCGATATTTTGTCTCTCTACCATTTCAATCATATATATACAATCCTTCCAAAATACGTACATAACTATTAACCTTTAAAAATACACTCTCATTTTATACTGGGTGAACTGCTACACCTGTTACTCTATACACTGGAGAAACACCCTAATTTTGCTCATAAATTTCCCCAAAGCACAGGCTACATCTAACACTTTTAATTCCACTAGAAAATTAGCAGCTTGCATCCTATTCACAATTCTATATTTTTTAAATATCGGGCATAAAATCTCTTTTCGTATATCTAAAACCGAGCTACAGTCTAATAAAATATGTACAATATCGCAGGGGGTACCTAACATACAAGTACATTTACCATTGCTATTTATCATGAGATTTTGAACCCTATTATTTACATAGCAGGGGTTTATTGCCATTCTCACTTTTAGTACCTCACGTCTTAGACGGTAGTTTGGTAACCTGTCTAAATAGGGATAGTGTTGTACTTCTAATTCCCATACCTGTATCATATGGGCCACCAATTTTTTCCGCATGAGATACTCTCGGTCACCTATACGGGACATGTCGGCTCCCAGAGACCTTAGTTCTTTTTTACCTATTATTGCATGTCCTAGCTACGGGCATAACTTTAGACCCAGCCTTCCGTACACTTTTCTCAAAGAGGCTCTTGTTTCTTTTGCCCAGGGCAGCTCGCTAATGGCAATTTCACCTCTACACCACTGGGAGATTTTTTGAATTCCCCCTGACCCTAGGCGCTGCCAAAAAAGTATTAGGGCCATGCTGGCAGTTACTGCCCAAGAGGTGAATCCCAGCTCTAATCTTGCTGCTTGTACCATTGATGCTTTTGGCAACGAGAACAAGCTTTTCAGGATATTTCCCTCCTCTTTATCCCAACATTTTTTCCCACTTAGAAGAAGTACCTCTGCCCCTATAGAAATTGTGCAGGAACCATTGCTGAGTAGGCCTACATTAACGGTCCATCTGACATTTCACCATACACACTGTTAAATCTTTTTAGACCCTTTACAGTAGCCAATGCCCTCATTTTTAAAGCATCCAGATGGGTAGACCTATATTCTGTTACCCTCTCCAATAATACTGTACCTAGGCACCAAGGGAACCTAGTCTTACTTTTACGGAAACATAATATTTTGGTCTTCTCCATGTTCACTAATAGTTTTTTATTTAGGCAGTATTCATTAAACACGTTTAATTTTCTCTGGAGACCTATCTCTGTCTGGTTCACAATCACCAGGGCGTCCGCATATAGCAGGCAAGATATATGCTTACCTCCTAATTTTGGGCTAGCCCCTCTGACCTCTCCTAATTTCAATGGTAGGTCTGCTATAAACAAAGAGAAAGGCAAGGGGGCTAGTACGCACCCCTGCCTCAGGCCATTTCCAATCTGAATCCTCCCGGACAATCCTCCCTCCTCATCCAAGATTACCTGGGCCCAGTTATCTGAATGCAAGGCCTGTATAAGGGCTAGCAGGTCATCGTGTATTTTGTAGCCTACCAGGGTTGACCACAGCTGTTCCCTACCCACAAGGTCAAATGCCACGTGGAAGTCCACAAAGCAGAAAAAAAGATTACCCCTCTGCTCTATCGACCTCCGCGCAAACGCCCAGAGAGCGAAGTAGTGGTCCACGTTGAATGCCCTTCTTTAAATCCACCTTGTTCGGGGGGTCCTAGCAAATTATCTTCTGCCCATTCATTCAGTAGCCCTAGGATTACTTTGGAGAATATTTTTTCCCAAATATCCAGAAGATTTATTAGGCGATAATTTTTAGGGGAATTTACATCGCCTTTTTTATGTATCGGTCTTATAATTGCCCCTTTCCAACTATCTGGCATAATTCCTGTATTTAAAATTCTCAAAAACATTTTTGAGAGGAATTCTGCCCACTACTCTGGATTGGTTTTTATAATGACTGCAGGTAGATTATCTGGGCCAAGAGCCCGTGTTAAATTAAATCCAGCTATTATGGTCTTAATATGTCTCGGGGAGAACTGCCCTATAACTTCTTCCCTGACTCTTGGCCAGCTGGTTGATGGTATTTCCCCCCTCCTTGGCCATTTGCCATAGATTTCCTCAAGGTAGGTTACCCACTTATCCTCTGGAACTGAGCATTGCATAGTCCCTACCCCTTTCCCTGTACATTCCTGTATCATTTTCCAAAAGCCTTTGACATTTTTTTCTTCTATTGTCTCTAGTAAGTTCATCCAGCATTTTTCTTTAAAGGATCTTTTTTTTCTCTGATAGTTGCTCATTTTATTTTTATCCTCAGGCATTCTACAAGTTGCCTTATTATATCCTCATACCAGGATATATCCTCCCCTGTTGGTAGATTTTCTAACTCGACTAATATCTGGAATGCGCTCAGTTTCTTTATGTATTCTTCACCAATCCGGGTTGTAAGACGCTTTTTGGATATTCAATATCTACTTGTAACACTTTCTGTCTCGGCGGGTCCCTATTTACCTGCAATTCCATCCGTAGTGGGAAGTGATCACTACCCTCTACGCTGAGTATTTCAAAGTGTCGTATTAAGTGGAAACACCATGCCTGCATAAAAATATATCTATAGGGCACATTTGCTGTCCTACTTTAAAGGTGCGCCGTGCGGGTCGTTCCGTTTCTTACCTACCATTTACACATACCAACCCCATTGCTCCCAGCAGCTGGCCAAGCTACACGTCTTGTCTTGAAATGTCTCCACTTGTGAACACTGCAAACTCTACATTGTACGCTCTTATCAATTCGCTATGCCAAACGTCAATTTTTGGGGGGTTAAATCTATGGTTAAAATCACCCAATATTAGGAGCACATCTCTTGGGTAGGTTTCATATAAATCCTCTAAATCTTTTTTTAGGAGTTCCAACTCCGCTTTATACTAATTTTTTCCCCCTTTCTGTATATATACATTAATAATGCATAGGCCTTCCTCACCTGCAATGTTATTTGGCGTCAGCACTCTGCTACCTAATGCCCAGTTACACTATAATTCAAGAAGATGTATATCCCTCACTATCCTTGTGGAAACCAACGTCATCTGTCCACCTGATGCCCTACCTACTTGGTTCTTTCTTGCAGGTTTTACATGGTGAGTAAACCCTTCAGTGACTGGGGTTTCGTCGAACACCCAGGTCTCCTGTAAGCATGGAATATCGGTCTTCCCCAGGATTTTTTTAAAACCTTCCTGAAACCGTATTCTTTTGTCCCCATTGACATTCCAGGACAAGAAGAATAGGCTGTGCGACGATCCGCATTCCTAATCAATGTTACTCAGGTTCCCCTCTTCCTCACAGTCCATATAGGCTAGTTCTCTATACCTATTTCCAACCAGGACATCTTCCTCTCCCCACCCTATCTTTTTAGGAATTATAGTGATTTCCAGGGCTTCCTTATTTCCCCGTCCCGTGGTAATAATTTTTATTTGCCGTTCTCCCAGCCCTGCATGGTTTCTAAGGAATTGTTTCCCATGAATATCCGTTGTCACATCCTCTCTCTTAAGTAATCTAATTTCTTCCCCTAACATCTCAGCTTCAGCTTTTTCCATTGCAACTTTTATTAGTGCTGAGTGGAGAAGAACCTTTGTTATTTCTTCTCCTTTTGTATTAACCAAAAATTCCACTTCTTTTAAATCATCTGTACTGACATATTTTAGGCTGGGGCATTTTGCAAATGACAAGAGTAGCTGAGAACAATTTAGAGGCTTTAATTTCTTAGCCCTTTCCCTGTCCAATAGGTTCTACAAATAGCCAGGTATCCACGGTTCTGTTTGTCTGTGAACTTTTTAGACTTTTATCTATCCTATCGTCCCTTCTATCCTTATTGACTTCTACTCTACCCCTATTTCTACTCCTACAGACTTTCTCCAGTGTTGGGTTACTGGGCCCTGCCCCTATAGATGTTTCCATCCTCCATTCGGATGCAACCTCCTCCTTTTCCCCTGGGTACTTCCTCTGGGGGAGTTTCACACTCTTTACCAGGTTTTTCCCTGATTCCCCTGATTCCCACCGACTTTGTTCCTCAAGTCTATGGGAGCTTGCTCCAATGTCCGTAAAAGTTAAGCTTTTTTGTTCCACACTCTTTACCAGGTTTTTCCCTGATTCCCCTGATTCCCACCTACTTTGTTCCTCAAGTCTATGGGAGCTTGCTCCAATGTCCGTAAAAGTTAGCTTTCCTCCCCCACTTCACCCTTAGAAACTCACTTCTCCAAGCACCAAACTGTCTCTGGGCTGAGTCCACAGCCATTAGGAGATCACCACCTTGGTCTTATTGTGGCTTTTATGTTTCCTCACTATCTTCGAGGGTATGGCTCTCCCCTCGCCGCTTCAGTCCTAGCAGCCTCCTTAGTGGGTCTGCCCAGTGCCCAGTGCCCAGTGCTTGCTTACGCAGTTTTTATGCTGTTCTTCAGCTGTGGGGGGCTCTATCCCCATGCCGACACTGCAGACTACTATGGACAGTCTCACTGGATAGCACCCCCACCTCCCGCGCTGCCCGCTAGGCTTGCGGTCCACTGCAGCGCGTTCCCCACTAAACTCTCTCTCCTCAGGTCTCGGGTCTCCTCAGGCCGCAAATCACAGTTTTTCCTTGTCTACCGCCCGCTCAAAGCAGTAGAATGATGAGGGCGGATGCTACAGCGACGTCCGTGACTGCGAAACCGACTCCGAAATCGAAACTGCCTTAAGAAGCCAGAAGCCGGAAGGCGAGAGGTGAGAGGCCAAGTGGGAGGTACACGCCAGCAGCCACACAGGAACAGAGGGCTAGAAACAGGAAGTGCTTTATTGAACTAGTGGAAGTAGCCATGCCTGTATTTGGATAGGATGGGTTATGTCTAAATATGGGCAGGATTTCTATACCTATAAAAGGGCAATGTGAATTGTACCTATATAAGGGAATGAATTGGTAACTTATGCATGATTCTAAAATGCTTCACGACACCCACTCCACTTTATTATGTTCAATATTGCTAAATTCTAAACATTTTTAACATATCTAAAGCAAGATGTGTGTAAAATCCCTCCCAAAATACATAGAATGCATTTGAAATGGTTGTACATGAAAGAAGAGCATTTGTGCGGTACGCATTTTAAAAAGCAATACTTTTATTCAAAGCATGTAGTGTGACATTGAAAAACGCTTATCAGAATGAGTCATGAAATAACATTTATGAAATGGCTCTTAAATACAGAAGAAAAGGTCGAAACCATTCCATGACAGAATATATACGGGGAACATCCTTTACAACGCAACTCTTACAACGAAGTACCTTTACGACGCAACCATTACAACGTAACTTTTACAACGTCTTGCGCTGGGGGGCGCTCTAGGATAGGGAATAGTTTCCAGCACCTTTCCTACTATCCACAGGGACTGGAGTTGGAATAGTAAATTAAGCTATTCACTATCCAGCGCCCCCCAACGCAAGTCGTTGTAACAACTTGCGTTGTAAAACTTGCTTCGTAAAGGCATGTGTTGTAATAGCATGCGTTGTAACGCCATACATCCAATATATACTGTTTTAGTTGTAGACAAGGTCAAATATTGTCATTTGGAAGTGTTTTAAAGAATTCTTGTTCTCTAAGAATAGTTCTACTTTAAGCAGTTACTTTATGCAAAAAAAGTTCAATTTTGGAAAAAGTCAAATTGGAGAAAAATAGAGTTCTAAAGTTGGAAGTTTTGTTATGAAAAGTGAAGGTCGAATACAGAGTCCCATTGAACGCTGTGGCCTAACTTCCAAAGTCATTTTCGTTGGTAGGAGAACACATCAAATCTTCTAAGCTGGCAAAAAAATCGTCTACCACATTAGGTGAAAGTTGGACCACTTCATTAAGTAAACCGATAGCACAAAAATGTGAAGCATCGTCGTCAGCGTTAGTCGCATTCGCAATGTTCATCAGAGATGGAGATGAAAGTGGTACCTGTGTGCCTGTCGATCCACGTATCTCACCGTCAGCAGATTTCGTCTGTGAGATCTTAATGAATGCCGTCATCAGGATTTTTAAGCCACTGGGGACAACACGATGCATGGGCCATTACCGAACCAAGCAGGGTATCAACATCCATTGGCAGTGCTGATGGAAGTGTTAGACAGATATACAACACACATTCTTCGCCACATAGCAGGCATCGTAGAACAGGTATGATGCAATCTTGCCAGATTGGTCTGAATGATAGGAACCACGTGGTATTCAGGTCTCTTAACCGAGCCAGGCCCAGGATCTCTATCATGCTGAAGGAACAGATTTCATCTGAAGTCAGATATTGTTTTATTTTTGTGCTTCAGACAGACTGCATTTAAATTGCCACACACATTTTGGTGCAAGTTAAAAACATGGCACATAAAAAATATGAAAGTGAGGCCTAAGTCAGTCTGAAATGCTTGTGCTGAATTAACATGTGTTTTTGCAGTGTAGAGAAAAGTGGCCTTTTTAACTTTGAAGATTAATAGAATGTGTTTCTCTTTTCCCAGCTCATCCCTTGCAATCTAATTTCACTATTCCTGTCTTAAAAGACTGTGGCTTGTTGTATATTTAGATAAATATTTCAGTTAATAACACCTCTTTTTATAATGTGTGTGAATTAACAAATGCACCAAACACTACACATGGGGCTAAATGCTTTTTGCATGAAAAGCTATCTAACACATTAAAGCATGTTGCTGTGTGCTCTGTATTAACTGTGTGCACTGTATTAACTGTGTGTGCTTTTAAAATTTACACTAAAGCATAATAATGCTATGTTGCACATTTCACATTTATTTTGCATGTTGTCATAACCAATCATAAAAGCTGCTTTAAATTAATAGCTTGGCTAGGTAAACATTTATAAGGGGTATTAGTATGAGGGAGGGAAACATAATGGGCTGATTTACATGAAATTAATATTCTCTTTTGTGTCTGTTTTATTTTTTGGGCCTACCATTAAATGGCTGCCTGTGAATCCAGCAAGGCTATGGCTTGCATTAAAGAGAAGAGAGCATGTGCAGACACCAAGTTGACTCAAACTGCGGAAGGAGTCAAGGCCATTTTGAACTGTACATTCTTGTGATTGTACCAATGTACCAGTGTTAGTTAAAGTATCCGTCCTGCTGCGATGTGACAGGAAGGAAGAGAATTAGAATGAAAAAAGTTTCCTAGCAAATGTTGCAAACATATAAAATGTATTTACTCATGTATGCTTCTTTTGTTAAAACTGGTATAGTCAGGATTTTAGAATGAGTCAGGATAGTGAAACCTCATGCCATCATGGCTGACCAATCACGTACATGTTTTCCAGAAGATGCAACACTTTTGTGTAGTCTGCCAAGAATTAGAGTATAAATAATGACCTATCTGGAGGCGTGGTTGGCTACTAGGCTCATTAGGCTTCAGGGGGGCGTGTGAGCTCTTCAGATAAGGAACAGATTAGACCAGACATTCTATGGGTTAGGTACAAGATCGTCACGGGTGCAGCCTTGGGCGTCCGAGGAGAGTCAGGTGGGGGGTCCCCTGGTGATTTTCTTCCAAAGTCCTGGCACATCATATTTTGGCACTGCAGGCCACATTCCTTTGAGGTCTGGTGAAGGAGGGGCTGCTTGCTCTTTAGACACAGACAGATGCAGAAGAGCAGCAACAGATAGCAAGACTTTTTAGATTTAGATGCTAAACTTTAAGTTTATGCTTTGACTAATTAATTAGGTCTGAAAAGATTTATTTGACTTATGAATTTATTTCTCTTAATGGGAAATTTTTGCAAACTATTTAATTATTGATTAGCCTTGCAAGACTATTTTTTCTTAGAAACTCTTTAAGAGTTTTGACTGATATTTTGCGCCACATTTTCTTTCCTACATGTAATGCTTATATGCAGACTGTAATGTGTTCTGTATTCATGCTATTTTTCCTGTTTTCCAAATTCTGTAACCGGATTGATATTTTACTAATGAATAAAGGTTCATAGAAAAATTTACTTTTGAGTAGAAAATAAAACCCTTTAAAATACTAAACAACACTCTTTATTGGCTTAAATAATAATTGCATTTTTGACTGTTCATATTTATTTAAAGTCTCCTGAAGGTAACACATGGTGTCAAGGGCCCAACACCTTGTTCAGCGGTAAATAGAGGTAGCATGAGGGTTTTGTATTGAGAAATTACCGCTCTATCAATGCGCTCGCGACACTTCATTGCCAGGAGACTGTTCTCGATGGTAATCTGGGCATCGCTGCTGACCAGACTTGCCGTATCGGAGCAGAAGGAACAAGAATAGTATTCCTGCTACAAGTCCCAAAATGAGAGGCAGGCCGCCGAACACAGAGTGCACGAAGTTTGGAAAAGTTTCTAGGACTGCTTCAAAGGGGGCTATTAGTCCCCAAAAAACTTTCTTAAATACATGTACAATACCACTGGTATCAGACATGTTTAAGATACGATCTAACATTTCTACGAAATGTATTGGACAGTTTGTGGATAAAAAAGCATGTATCTCTGCAGAGGAAGTTGCAACTTGTAGTTCATACATTTCTTTAGACGAGGTCAGTGGCACAGTTTTTTGTAAAAGAATGGCTTTCATTCTGCTTAAAGTATCAATTCGAAGAGATGTTCAGTGAAGGCCATAACGGCGACTCCCCGTCTGTCTTAGCTTTAGGAGACAATACTTGCATACAACCAGTGACCCTGGCTGACACAGTTATTCCTGGCATCATTCCACAACAGCTGTGATCATTCAACGTTTTATAGCTCCCGTTAGAAAGCTGCCTAAAAATTGGATCTATCACTGCTGCCGGAGAACCTTGCAGGTGGCAGGATAATTTGTTAGAAGAACCTTCACAGGCCCTGTGTAAATTAATACCCTGCCATAAGAGTGTACCACTTAGTGCACTTTTGCATTGTCTACCACTAAGAAATACCTCTTTTCCCCCACTACAACATCTGTGTGTATGGTAATTCCCAGGTTGACTATATGTATTCCTTACCCAACCTTTCATTAACAGAAGTATGGACATTTTTCATAAAATGTTTTTGAGCTACCTTTTGGTGGCGTTGGACAATGTTCCCACTGATTGAAAGTATAAACATTTCTAGGGCTTGCAGATGTGTGCAAGTAATGATAACCATAGTGATTATACCAATACATTTTTGCATAATCTGATGAACCTTCTAAGTATTCATGTTTTGTAAATTTAGCATACATCTCTAAATCTGACATCATATTATTAACAGTCTCAAAGTCCCAACATCAGAAAACGTGCTTTGTGAAACAAAGTCGCTCAAGGAAACCTTAAATTGATGTGGAATCTTCAGCAGCTCTGCCGGACCATAGATATCATAATCAGTTCTATCCCATGCTATACCCCCAGGTATAGGAAAGGCTGTGATGTTCACTTATGTCATGTCTCTTTGTTCACGATGAGATTATTTGTGTGGTTTTAGGAGCAAGTTGATGTTCTTACTTGCTGTGTCCATTTTACTATATTTTCCATTTATCAACATATCCAAAGTTAATACCATGATTAGCCAAAGTAGGAGAAAAAGTACAATAAGCACAATCAAAAGTTCAACCCATGGTAAAACCAGATAAGTTTTCTCAAGTTACTGAAAAAGTTCTGTTACTTGATCTTTTAAAGTTGTATTTGCTGGCATTGTTTCAGGCTCACTGGGATCCTCAGAAAACGTATCAAAGTTGATGAAATAGCCAGAAACAGTTCTGTCAATTGTTGGAATTGCATCAGGATTATTTGAAATATGACATATTAGTATAGTCGGATGCTACATCATTGTAGACAGGAGTGTCTTGACGAACTGTAATTTGGGTCTCAAGAGGCACAAGTTCCTTAGCTTTATTGCTTAGTCCTTCTTTTCGTACTGCAGATTCTTCAAAGGTGATGAGTCTCTCAGTTTGAACCTCTTGGATAGTAGCAAGATTTGGTCTTCTGCTATATCTTTGTAGCCCACTGGGCCTACTACATATTATCGGCCACATGATGTGGTTTGACCAGGTCGATGGATATGTAACCTGTTCACTTTTCTTCCAGCAAGGGTCGGCAGTAACACTGTTCTTGATCCATGGATTGCTAGTGCAGGTACTGATTTTCTGTAAGAAGGCCCAAATTCCTTCTTATCCGCGATCTTTTCTCTGACTAGATCCCCAATCTTTCAAATCCAGACAGGCCTTGCTGGGATGGGTGGTTCTCCTTCAGTAGTCGTTGGCTTCTGCATTGTGTTGCTTTGACTTCTTCTTTTCTCGTTTAAGTCCTGCAAAACAGCCAAACGGTCTTTGATATCAAAGGGTTTTTGTTCCACCACTGAAGTGTGACGATCGAGGTCCTGGACAAGCATTCTAGTACTAAAAATGATTTCATATGGAATGATTCCACCCAGATAATTTATTGGCAGATTGTTAAGTCTACTTTGAACACTTATTAGATGTTTGACCCACCCGTCACATGAGCCTAATACGCTAGCTGTTATAGATTGCTTTATGTCCCGGTTTTTTCTTTCCACTACCGCATTTCTCTCAGGATGGAATGGACTTGAATACCACAATGCAATGCCCAGATTGGCCATGGCCTCTTTGTAAGCTTTGGAGCTAAACGCAGGACCCTGGTCAGAATGTAGCGTGCCGAATGCGTATGTGCCGATAAAGACTCGCAAATCTTTTGTAATAGTTCGGGCGTCAGCCGAGAGCTGAGGCCACATCCAAATGAATCTTGAGCATGAATCCACTGCGACCATGATATATTTGTAGTTACCATCCCTTTGTAAGGGACCACAGTGGTCCAGGTAAACACATGCTAATGGTTTATCTGAAATTAAGAGGGACGTCTGTGCAGGGCGTTTCACTGTTGAAACTTATTTTCTGGCATATTTCACATTCCAAAACATAGTTTCTGGTCTGTTTCCTCATGCACGGTCACCAGTATCTTTGTTTTAATAATGACACTGTGGCGGAAACACCTGCATGTGCAGAGGCAAGCCCTTCATGTGCTGCTAAAATTAGTCCTAATCTATGTTCCATGTTTGGAATTACTCTATTCCCCACTGCAGGAATTTGAGCAAAAGGACCATTATTTACATCAGTTATATATGAGTACTTGAGTGGAAAGCCTTTTGGTAATGTTTTACCGCTGCCTATTTTGGAAGCGGCGACGCTGTCTATTTTGGAAGCAGCGACAGCCTGCATTATTTCGCTGTCTATTTTTGTTTTTGAACGAGTGATTGCAGCTACGGAAGCCGTTTGCACAGCTGCCTTTGTGGCTTCATCAGCCAATGAATTCCCTGCAATGTGAACGCCATCACGCTGATGACTCAGTGTATGGGTCACGTGAGTCGTTTGTAGTTCTTCCTGTAATTGAACTACTTGTTCCCAAGGCAACTTATGCTTGATTGTGCCACCTTTTGCATCTTTGTAACCGTTTTGAATCCAGGTCTGCAAGTATTCATTGTAAGACTGGAAGCAGTAATACGAATCGCACACTATGAGTGTGGGGAATTCGTGATCAGTATTTTCAATTGCCATCTTGAAAGCCTGTAGTTCAGCTCGCTGAACAGTACAGTCTCCGAGAGATTGTGTTTTTGTTACCATAGGGTGGAATTTACCATCAGGCCAGCGACCTTTAACGATCATGCACGCAGCACTTTAAGCTTGTTTACCCCCAATTGCGGGTTGTGCTGATCCGTCTGTATAAATTATACATTCGTACTGTTCCAGAGGCAGAATCTCAGTCAGCAGAGGACATTCTATTTCGTATTGTAGAAATTCTTGAGTTTTCAAGTTGGGGTCAAAAAGGTATTCAACGTCTGTTGCAGCAAGAGAGTTAACCCATTGTATCCATCTTGGATGTAAAGCCTTTGAATTCGGAATGCGTGCTTTTGTCACTGCCTCTGAGGCAGGTACAGGAGTAACTACCATTATGCATTTACCCTGTGCGAGAGCTCTCTCTTTTGCTACTGCAGTCTGAACCGCTGTCAGAATTTTTTCTGTTGAAGTGAATTTCATTTCAGCTTGTGTGTACAAGTGTGATTTGTAAGCAATTGGTACTTTTTCACCTTCATTAAAGGTTAAGTACGTAAATCTGCATCTTCCTTGCGTACGTTTATGCATGTCTGTAAATGTGATGTTGCTAACATGTCTGTTTGCACTGAACGCAAAATCTCTGTGTGTTTTTTAGTCCAATTAGTAATTTTGAAATCAGGTTTTATTAATTCGTAGAGAGGTTTAACCCTTTCTGCGCAGTTTAAAATGTATGTTCTTCCGAAATTCAGGAAACCTAGAATTGACTAAATTTTTCTGCATTTTTGGAGGTTGGAGCAGCGCAGACTTTTCTAAAAAGTTGCCTGCCAGGCTTTTGCCTTCACTTGATAACTCGTATCCCAAGATTAGAACGTTGAGGTGGGCATTTCTTGATTTTTTAAAGTTAAATTTGTACCCTTCAGATGCGAATCCAAGTATAATTGTAATCACTCTGTTCAAGTGCCTGTCCAAATCATCGTCTGTTGGATAGATGTAATTGATATAAGATAATGCCTCATCATCATACGTTTGTAGGAATTATGTTACTCTGGCTGAAAATACCCCTGGGCTATTCTTGACGACAGAAGTGACGCTGTGTCCCCATGATTGAGAAAGCGGTCAAGTTCCTACTTTCAGGTGCAATGTTTTGACAGAAGAAACCATAAGAAATATCTAATGTGGTTTTATATTTTTTGGCCACAATGCTATTCATCAGTGCTGCACTGTGTCCAATTTGTACTGCAAAGGTTTTGCAACAAGAGTTTAAATGTCTGTAGTTCAAAACTAGACAATATGTATTGTCTGGTTTGGAGACAGGAAACAAAGGCTTGTTCATTGACGAGGTGCATGTTACAAACACCCATTGGTATTCAAGTTGACCTAAGATCTCCTTGACCTGTTTTTTAGCTTCTTGCTTAACTGGATACTGCCTTTGTGCTGTTGGTTGTGATTTTAACTGGATTTTATGGTGAGGTGAATCCTCATCCCATCCTACATTTTATATAATGCTGGAGCCTGGGCTACAGCCCATTTTCTGGCATAGATGTATTTTAAATGAATAGGAATATGATTAGACAAGGATGGCATAATGATGTCTTCGCCATGTGGGCACTCCCTGACAACATTTGGTGGCCAGTCTTTTTCAGCTGGTAGAATGTCATAATCCTTAGAGAGCCTCTCCCAAAAGAGTGCTCTTATTTTCCTAGTTATGTCCCTCTCTATCCGGAGCGTTACTTCATATAACTTATGGGGTACACTAACCCTGGTGTCTGCAGTTTCAACTTGAATGTGCTCATTCAAGTCCATTGTCTCCAGAGGATCCTTCAAGATCTTGCGAGCTATGGTGACCTCTGCTGCGCTGTCCAGCATTGTCTTGGCCCACTCCCCGTTCTTGAGTTGTGTCCTCAAGATCCGCGGCATGTCCGATTTTTCACCTGCTTCCTTCTTTTTGGTGAATTAGGTTTTCTTATTTTTTGGAACGTGTTGATCGTCTTTGGACTTTACGCGTTCTTCCTTGTGTTCTGACAGTCCTCTTCTTTCCGATTTCTGTGAGGAAGTCTGAAAGGTACAAGAGGAACGAGAATTAGTATCTTGAGATCTATCAGGTTTTCTTAAATTATCCCGTTCCTGAGGTTATACGTCTTTTCAGAGGGCTCCTTTTGAGGAGACCTACCTCGGGACTGAGAATGCTTCTCATTAGAAGTTTGTTTAGTATTTTCCCACTTCTTTTTAGGAGTAATGAGAGTGTTTTTAATAAAGACCTTTTCAGGATTTTCTGTTAGTTGGGGCTCTACTGGTTTCCCACCCAAACTATCTCTTCCTAGTTCTTCATAGGATTTTTCAATTGTTCTGGCCAGTTCATATGGTTTCTCAGTTATATCAATTTCCCTTATTTTTTGGCAGATCGCCACGGATGCTGCCTCACCTTTAATATTAGCTAATATTATAGCTGAGACCTGTTTGAAATCTTTCAGTAATTTCATACCCAGATTTAAAGCAGGCTCTGCCCCGTATTCATTTTGAATCTGTTTCAGGACATCTGGTATCACTGCCATAGATGGAACAAAATGTGTTTTTGTGTAGATTGCAGCAAAGACTGTACCCAAAGTGTCGCAGTCCTCCTGGTGTGGTACGATCCCCATTGGTAGACAGATTGTTACAATTCTGTGTTTCTCATGAGGTGTACTGTCAGGAAATACTGCCTCGATTTGAGTGATTTTTTGATCTATCCAGAATGGAATTTGTTCGCTTTTCGTGGGCAATTTACCAATGACTGATTGTATAGTCTGTGGTGTAATTTTATTTGTGTTCCCCTGGTGAGGGGTTTGTTGTGGAATCCTTATAGGAGGTTGGACTGTCAGAGTCCGCATGACATATTGAACCAATTGTCTATGTATTTTTATTAGTTGTTTTAGTTGAACTAATAGTTCAGGATGTGGTGTATAGCTGGCTAGTACCGGCCATGTTGCTCCTGGTCGTTTACCTAGTGGACCGAGCCTAGTAATGTGATTTTGATGTTGTAGGGCGCCTTTAAACCAGAGCTGATGCTCTTGGTAAGTTAGTGGAATTTCAATGTCCTCGAAAGGAACGTATTCCTTTGGATTATCCTCTACTTTGTAAAAGTCAAACACATGCGATACTGCATTTGCTTCGGGGCAGACTATCCATGAATAGAATACCTCTGTCTGCCGATATTCATGTGCCTCTATGACAAAAATTACCCTACCACCTCTTGATGATTGGCCCTTTGTTAAAAGTTTTATAGTGATGGTTTTCCTTAAGTTTTACTGAATGATAATAGCATCCGGGTCATTTTGTTGGAAACCGGTAATGATTAAACCTGGTTGGTCTGCAGCTCGACCGGTTCTTGTAGGTCTGCCGTTCTCGGTGTCGCCATTCGACATTTTGTTGACTGTAAGTTTGCAAAGCAAGTTTCAAGGTAACAAAGATAAGGTGCACAATATTTTGGAACATTGTATCCTCCAACGCTGAACAAACCAAAAGTGAATACATAGGATTTTTGTCCTACTTAGTAATGGTGGATATTTTATCCTTTTACCCACTCCAGACGTCTATTGGAGCATTTTACGGGAAAATAGGAGTCTCTGTGAAAAGCGCAACTGAGGTACTCTAGTATCTATCGTTAAATGAGTGTCTTACCAAACGTTGGGCGCCATGTAGTGTAGTTCCTATATTCTCAATAGGCTCTGCGCATTGGAATAATATATCCTATAGATTTGACGTAGGATTTAGGTCGACTAGGTCTCTATCGAATATACTAGACTTAATTGTGAGTGCCAGCTAGCTCAGAGGTCACTAGAAACTTTCCCGAATAAACAAGAAGGGATTAGTTTCTGACAACCGCATAAACATGACAACTTTGTTTCCCCAAGATAAAACTGATCTTCAGAGTCGTGGAAACAATAGATAGATATTTTACTCAGTCAATCGTGCATGCTTTGTTTCATCAGAGGTGCAGAGAAATAGAGAGACAGGAGTTTTCAAAAAAAGGGTTTATTGAACAGTCTTCTTTCTCATGCAAGTAAAGTGAACTGCTACAATCATAATACTGATTGCAAAGTATAATGCGTACAGTAAAAAGAGTATTATAAAATAATACTGTAAAAGCATTGTATGGTTCCTAGACCATAGATAATTACATACATAAATAACAAAGGCTAAAACTTACTCAACTGTTGCTTCTAAAATACGCCTACCCCAATGTACCTAACCTAAGTCTAGTACGAGGGAAGAAGTAAGTGAGGTGTAGCATGGGTTTAGTCTGTTTGCCAAGAATCTAACCAAAATTTCTCCTATGGTCTAAATAGTCAGTACCTTGTTTTAAGAATGAAGGAGGTCTGGTATCTCTGTCTCGGGACTCGATTTCCCAACACCCTGCAAGGGGAGCTCGGAAACACTGGAGCTGGATTCTCAGCGAGAGAAAGGACAGCTTCACGATCAGTGCATCAGCTGAAGGGTCAGCTTCCTTCGGCACTTGCAGTAGCGAGCTGTGTCAGCCAAGTAGATAGTCGAGCGCTCCGAACCACCGTGTGTTTGCTAGGGCAAGTGTAGGCATATTTATACCTTGAAGGTGCCTAGTTTGATGTAAAGTCGGACATAATAACGTGTTTTCCAGGAAATCGTTGTGGCTTTTTGGAACTAGTGGAAGTAGCCATGCCTGTATTTGGACTGGATGGGTTATGTCTCAATATGGGCAGGATTTCTATGCCTATATAAGGGCAATGTGAATTGTACCTACATAAGGGCATGAATCGGTAACTTACGCATGATTCTAAAATACTTCACAACAACCCTAGATCCTTAGGACTTAGAGCACAGGTGACAAGGATTTGGTAAGTCATGGTGTACAGGTATTAAGTCCTAAAGTGAACAAAATTCTGATAGGCAGGAAGTTAAGCTGGATTACTAGTTCAAGGTATGAATGTTTATGGGCCCAGGTGAGTATGGTAAATTGAGCTGCTAATCCCACGCCATCAGTATTTCTTTGGTAGCGGAGTAATGGTTAGGATTTAGTTAAGATAGGTAGTTAGTTGCGTATTGCTTATATTGATTTTGTATTGGTTTCTGTATTAACCAAAACCCTTTTGCATTGTTATTTGTTGTCTGCAATTCCCCAGGGATATTGAATATCAGGTGGTAAATGGAAGCCACACTGCAGTGAGGTTACTTGTCTGATGAAATAGGTGCATATAGTTAGGTAGAAGTTGAAGCACTGGTTAGGATTATTTTTTTCTTGTGTAAAAGTGAGAATAGTTGATAGCAAAGGAGTTCGCTGGTGAAACTTTGTTCTTATATCACCTAGAAAGGGTAAGTCTGAAGGAGTAATAGGTTCTTTGATGCTTGAGTGAAGAGTAAGCGGAAGAGGTTTTACTCATAGTGTTTGAAGGGTAAAAGGAAAGGATTTACTCGCAGTGAAAGGAATTGTCTTTCCTTTGAATTTAGTCCATCAGACACAGTAGCGAATGTTTCTTTGTTGTTAATGAATGAATTGTACATTTGAATTGAAAACAAATTGATCTGTTGTATTACCTTGCAAAGGAGGGGTCAGTCGCGGGTGCTGCACTAACGTCACAGAAGACCGCGCTGGGATTGGTTGAGGCTGTGGGTGTGTAGCTGAGGGAATATTGTAAAGGAGGGGTGAGTGCAGAGCGTGAGAACCCATCTCACAGGAAAAGCTGTGCAACCATTGGTTGAATTTATTTGAAAATTAAATGATGATTGGTCATTGAAAATAAGAGACGCGCTGGTATTGGAAAAGCGTTTAAGTGAAGCAAACAATTGAGTAAATTGCAATAATTGAAATTTCAGTGGTAAATAGATCAGTAATTATATGTGGTATCTAGATCCAACAGTTATAGGAAATCACCCTGATAGAAGATAATTAGGGTTTGCCACAGAACAGCAAATTAGTAGAAGACCCTATATCATGTATGTAGAAAAGAGAACAATGTAATTTTTACAGAAAATTAAGATTTATTTCAAAAAGGATAAAATCATTAAAATGAGAGAAGGAATTATTATTCCATCACCAAAAACGCCTACATCATACATGATGATAGAAAGGGGCTACCACACTTGTGTATGGTTAGAAAACTGGATAGAGTGTACAAAGGATGGTGGCATACTAGCATTTCCAGAATACAGTACATTTAATGGTAGGATTTTGCATAACGTACAAACTCGCATGAATGAATTAGAACCCAGGCCAAGATTAATGCAGTATGAAGCATTAGAAGAGTGGGAGACTGAGGCTTATGAGCGAGATAGACCCAGATGTGACAGGAATTTGAGTACATTTTATTCCAAATTTCCCCGAGAGACAAGAGACAAGCACATGAAACAGTGGAGACTGTCTATGTTAGTGGAAGGATTATATCCAGTATTGACCACAGAAGAACCATCAGGAATAAAAGATACAGAGAAAATGAAAAAAATAATGACTAGTAGTGGTGACTCAGAAGATGATTACCTTCAGGATTTATTAATGACAAATCCGCCGCCTTATCAGGAAGAAACAAAAAGAGTTACCGCAAGTGCTCCATTCTTAAAACCACCTTTGATGCCGCAGATTGTACATGAAACCACATTAGAAAAAGTATTACAAGAAAAGGAAAGGGAAGCGATAAATAAACAGAGAAGTGAATTAATACAGAAAATCACCCAACTGAGGGGCTCATTAGGATGGGGGACGGACCTGCGTCCGTCCGCCACCCCCGAGGTAGAGGGACCATCTGCATGGGCAGTGGCGGTCCCTCCATGCAAATTAGGATGTGACTGCCACCCTGGCGGTCACATCCCGTATCTTTAACCTTGTGGCAGGTGCTGCTTGAAGCAGCACCCGCCGCAAGGTTAAAAATGCATGTATTGCATTTACATGCACAAAGCGGCAGGCACCGTGCGGTGCCTGCCGCTTTGTTCATGTAAATGCAGGGGGGTACCATAGGTACCCCCCATGTGCACCCCAACCCCCGACACCCTGGGGACCCGCAACGGGCCCCCAAACTGAAAAGACCACATGCTTTTCTACGGCGGAAAAGCCGCAGTGGAAAAGCATGCTTCCTGCCCCATCCTAATATGGCTGGCGGTGTCTGATAGACACCGCCACCATATTAGAGCTTTTACGCCACGGTCGGAAGGCAACCGCGGTTGAAAAGCGGCGGACGGTTTTCCCATCCGCCGATGACCCCCCAGCCATCCTAATCTGCCGGGGGTTCTTTGGAGGCACTGCTGCGGTGATTCCGCATCCTCCGGGCCGGCGGTGGCTTCCGCCAGCCCGGAGGATGCGGAATCACTGCAACCCTAATCGGCCCCTGAATACGAGTCCTGAAACCCTAACGATACCAGTAACTATAGGTCCTGTTGTTCCCTTGTATGGAGATAAACAACCCTGTCCTAAAACTCCCATACTGACTACACCTGTAGTACAACCCAGAAAAGAAAATATAATAATTGACGACCAGGCAAGTGAGTGCAAGTCAGTGACTTCCCTGATGGATTGACCTATAAGAGAACATGTGGGTGATATGATTAGGAAAGTCACTCCTGGATGCTCTAGAGAAGTACAAATGGAAACGTCCACAGGAACGAAAAGTGCCACTGTAGTAACCTCAGAAGAAATAGAAAGATGGTCCAGAGACACAGAAAAGCCAAAATCACAGCCAAAGGTATTGGACATTTTCAAATTAAGAGTAGAACTAGAAGAAATGGTAGCTGGAAATGTAGAATTAGAGAGACTGAATACATTAATTGAAGTGTCACTCGAAATACAAACATTTTCCATGAGAAATTAATGAATTTGGCCTCTGATATGGGAACTGACATAGGTAAATCTAAAGTATTGCAGAAACCTTACAGAGCTGAATTTTCTGACAAAGATTTAGAAAACATGAATGTGTCAGGACGAAAATTGCAAATAAAGGAATTATTGTCATTGTGCCCAAAATGGGGAGACTTAGACAGATGGAAAGCTAGCTGAACAAAGAAAAAGGAACAAGCTCAGGCAAATCGAACCACATCTGAATATCTAATGAAAGAAACAAAAAAGGTTGAAAGGTTGTGTCCAATGAGAGAAGTTCACATGGTCCCGACAGGATATTTTATCATTTACAAATGACTTCCCAAAAAAAAAAGAGAAAAACTTGTCGAATGTTACAGGCAAGTCGAGAAGTTTGTGAAAGTTTCAAAAGTTCTGCTAAAGGATTTAGATGGTTTGACATAGTTGTCCGTGCAGATTTGTGGCCAGAATGCAAAATTACGGTAGATTGGCCCAACGATGATTGCTGTCTGAGAAATCTTGACTTTGTAAATACTACACTTACAAATGGCGCTTTCCGCACAGAGACGTGTGCGGTTGTCCCTCGTTTGTGTTTACTTTTCTTGGCCAGATGTCTGTTTAAATAATGGCGCCGCGCAGAGCGTAAATGTTTGACACTGAGGAAGGGAGCTTTCCCGAAACGCGTCTGTCGAGATAATAAAAAACTCATCTGTGCTGAAATCCCGGGAGTGCTGCCTTTCTTTTCATTGAAATTGAGAAGCGGTTGAGCCTTCATACATATCGCGGTACACCACCGCGCTGCAGCACCCGCTTTAAAGAGTGACTCGCTGTTTGGTGTGGTTTGGAGCAGGAATATATATATATATCTATATATATATATATATATATATATATATATATATATATATATATATATATATATATATATATATAATGTATAATATATTACCTACTGGCGATAGCCAGTAGGTATATATAGTTAGGATTTTTTCTCTATGGGATTTCTGAAAATTCTATGCCTAATAACTTTGGCGTTTGTGGACGGAATTGGCTGAAATTTTCAGGAAAATGGCACATTTTGTTTCTGAGCAGCTCTTGGAAATTTAGGGGGGGTTCGTCAAGGGGGGGCCGAGAAAAAAGGGGGGTCCCAAAACGCGTTTTTCCCATGTTAATTTCCATAGGGCGGTTGGCCTCACTTTTAGCCCGAACGGCTGAATGGATTTCCACGAAACTTGGCAAAATTGTAGGGACTGTTAGCCCGATGTGCCTTTGCTAGGTCTCAATATATGTGCTTCAGTGGATTTTGAGAAATTAACGTTTAAAACAAGATATATATCTGTAACAGCGCTCCGGGTAGCGATCCGGTTAGCGAACTTTTCGCGTATCGGAACTTTGCGAAGCGAAGCTGATTGGTTCTCCGGTGTCTGTCAACATTCTAAACAGTCCGGAGCGGCCGCCATCTTGTCTCTCGGTAGGATCGAGAGACAAGAGGAGGCCAAAACAAAGGGGGAAATGAAGGAAAGGGGGCAAGGTAGACCCCTTCTGACCCCCTAGGATTGATGAGGGGGATATTATAGAGCCACGCGGGGCCCCCCAAAAAAAAAAAAATCCGATTTTTCGCCGTAGAGACGCGTCTTGGTAAGCGAACCGGGCAGCTAACCGGGCAGCTAACCGGGCAGCTAACCGGGAAGCTAACCGGCAGTGTAACAGGAGTCTGAGGAGTAGCTGATTGGCTGTCAACATTGTAAACAGTCCGGAGCGGCCGCCATCTTGTCTCTCGGTAGGATCGAGAGACAAGAGGAGACCAAAACAAAGGGGGAAATGAAGGAAAGAGGGCAAGGTAGACTCCTTCTGACCCCATAGGATTGATGAGGGGGATATTATAAAGCCACGCGGGGCCAAAAAAAATAAAAAAAAAAAATCTAATTTTTTCGCCGTAGAGACGCGTCTTAGTACGCGAACCGGGCAGCTAACCGGACAGCTAACCGGGAAGCTAGCCGGCAGTGTAACGGGAGTCTGAGGAGTAGCTGATTGGCTGTCAACATTGTAAACAGTCCGGAGCGGCCGCCATCTTGTCTCTCGGTAGGATCGAGAGACAAGAGGTGGAAATGAATGAAAGGGGTAAGGCAGACCCCTCCTGAACCCCTAGGATTGATGAGGGGGCTCTTAAAGTTCCCTGCAGGGCAAAAGAAAAAAAAATTGCGATTTTTCGCGGTAAAGGTGCTTCCTGGTACGTTAACCGGGCAGCTAACCGGCAGCGTAACGGGAGTCCGACATATTGTGTTTTTTGAACGTTTGTGATATGTGCACGTGTGGATTTTGTCTAATTAAGGTTAAAAAAATATATATATATCTTTAAGCGTGTTCTGGCGCGCTTACGTTTTGGGTTTGGTTTGCGCTGCAGAGACGATACGTCACGGTTATGCGATGCATCATGAGGCGTCTCACGGGCTACGTGATACGTCACTTAATAAAGAATATATTTTACAGCTATAGATATTAGCTTTTAAAAAACCATTGAAATTCACAGAAAAAACCATAGGTTATAGACCATATATAGTTAGGAATTTGCATTTACAAAACCTTGAAAATTCACTGAAAAAACCATAGGTTATAGACCATATATAGTTAGGGATTAGCATTTAAAAAACCTTATTTTATTTGCACAAACCATTGAAATTCCATATATAGTTAGTTGCACTAACTATATATCGCGGACCCGCAATCCACTGCTAATGATGTCACATATTACATCATTCATGACATGGTCAGTGACATCACTGATGACATCACTGATGACATCACTGACATCTCATTTGACATTACTGATTACATCACTGATGATATCATTTATGTGATAATACATCTTCAGACTCTAATATAACCTTAGATACACTCAGTGTAAACAGGCACTCACAGACTGTCACACATCCATGGAGTTACTCACACACCTAGTCAGTCATGCAAAGAATCAATCACATCTCCATTTCCTCAACTATACAGTTATACACACCTTACTTATTCAAACATATAGTAACACATATTTACTCTCTTATACAATCCTTGATACAAGTTCACAATGATTCATACAGCCACTCACACATTCACTGGCTCTTATGTTCAGTTATTTATATATGTCAACTCTCACATGGAGTGTGTTTTACATATGTACTTACTTTGACATGTAGCACTGAGATATCCATTCACTCACCAATATACTCATGCACACAGTCAACTGTCCATACAGCTGTTTGTACATGCACTTTTGAACCCATACACCTAGGGAATCAACTGCTCACACATCTATGCACAGAGTTATACACCTCCCAGCCACCCACACACATACTCAGTCTCCCATACAAATACTTGGGCAACCATTCAATAACCCATATAGTTACTGATATAGCTACTGATTTAAACATGCAGCAGTTTACAGAACAACAGAAATAATGATTGCCAAATTAAGACACTTTAATCACTAACCCATACACTCAGTGAGACACATTTAATCATTCTCTCATACAGTCAGTCATGCACCTACTAAATCCTTCATCCAGACACTTATACATCCACTCATTCTTCAATATGTAAGACATATTTTAACTTTACAGAAGCATACAGTCACTGGGTGTTGTCATCAGTGATGTCATCAGTGATGTCATCAGTGATGTCATTTGAGATGTCATCAGTGATGTCATCAGTGATGTCACTGACCATGTCATGAATGATGTAATATGTGACATCATTAGCAGTGGATTGCGGGTCCGCGATATATAGTTAGTGCAACTAACTATATATGGAATTTCAATGGTTTTGTGCAAATAAAATAAGGTTTTTTAAATGCTAATCCCTAACTATATATGGTCTATAACCTATGGTTTTTTCAGTGAATATATATATATATATATATAATGTATAAGGTAATGTATAATGTAATGTAATGTATAAGGTAATGTATAAGGTAATGTATAAGGTAATGTAATGTATAAGGTAATGTATAATCAGGTAATGAGGTAATGTCGGACGATGACAGAGCCTTACTTGAACTCATGCTCACTGCTGGAGTGAAAATAATACTAAATAACTGGAAGGACACCAGCAAGGCTCCTTTAAAGGCTGGCTTAACTGGATTACACACCTGAGAGGCGATGACAATATCTCACTCCAGAACACCCCATGGCGACCCCCCCACCAACAAATGTGGTCGTCCCTTGACAATTACTTCAACTTGCATAAACCCCCATGACTCCCCCACAGACAATATCTGCCTGCTATGATCATGGGCTTATGCCTGCCCACCTCCAAACTTATTCAATAGCCTCTCGTCAGCTTTGGTTAACCTTTGCCCAGGGAAGGTTGCTATCTGTGAACCAGCAATCAACATTCCTGTGTAGTTGTGTGGCATGAAACTAATGTCTGTTATCATAATGCCTTCACTTAGTATTGCATATTTTCTGTTATCTGTATTATTTCAAATTTTCCTCAGTTATTTAATTTACCCAGCTCTACGATGATGTAATATTTCCTTCTTTATTGTCTTCAATGCCATATCATCTGAATCTAGACTTGTCGCCTAAGCTCTTTTAATGTATGTCTTATATATATTTTTGTTTTGGTTTGGAAACTACCAATAATAAAAATGTGTGAAATCAGAAAAAGTATAATCAGGTAATAACCTATTTTTGAAAGAAAAGGTACCCCCCAAAGGTGACAGATTGGACAAAATGAGATAGAACAACCAGAAACAAGGACGAATCAGTACATGCATATTGTGAGCGTCTTTTGCTGGCATTCAAACAGTACAATAGGTTGGAAAACATTGATAATAAAGACATTATTATTAATATTATTATTATTATTATTATTGCATTTATAACGCGCGACAGCTACCCACAAAGGGTTTCCTGGCGCGAATATGTAAAGATACCTGAAGTGAGATAATAAATAATGGACGGGTCTAGATGTTAAATAGCAAATTTTTTAGGTTTTTGCGGAATCTACGGTAATTGTTTTCCAGGCGTACTGAAACAGGCATTGAATTCCACAACATGGGTCCTTGGTAGCAAAAGGACTTGCCACCCATACGGGACAGCTTAATTTTAGGAATAGCAAATTTTTTTGTGTGGAGGAGCGCAGGGGGCGAGATTGATGATAGGGGGATTCAAGGGACAAAAGATATTTCGGGGCTTTAGCGGCATTAATTTTATGCATAAAGCATAAAGCCTTGAATCTGATTCGGTTTTCAACCTTCAACCAGTGGAGGTCCCGAAGATATTGAGTGGTGGGGGTGTGGCTAGGGATGCTGCATAATAGCCTGGCCGCTGAATTTTGAACTACCTGGAGTTTGCGGATAGTTGCTTTATTTGAACCTAGATATAGGACATTCCCATAGTCTATCCGTGACGTGATCAGAGCGTTGACCACAGTTTTCTTTGTTTGCTCAGGTAGCATCCAGCATATCTTTTTCAGCCATTTTAAAATGGCGAAGCACATGGCAGATGTTTTTTCAGCATGTTTGTGCATCTTAAGCGAGTCATCAATGATGACCCTTAAGTTCCGTGCTTGAGGTACTGGAACCGGAAGTCTACCCATCTCAGTTGGCCAATGGTGCGGGCCCCACAGGTTTTTATTTCTACCTAAGATGACGACTTCCGTTTTATCCATGTGTAGATAACAAGGACCCCCTGATACGGACATAGTTCCTGGGTCAGGGCAAACAATATATGACAAAGAAACAACCCAGGCAACCCACAAGTACTGGAAAAGTTCAAAAAACAAAACAAAAATAAATAAATAATGATAAGGCACTAGGGTAGTATAGAGATTTCAGTTAATAAATTTGATAACAGTATCATGAAAGGATTCATTGATATAATGACTTAAAAACACACAATAAAAATATTTCTTTCAGTAAACATATCATTAGTATATATGGATAATGTGTCCAATGATATTGAAAGGGGATGGTTTCCGTCTACGCGTTTCGACATGTTGAAATGTGTCTTCTTCAGGACACAACCATCTTGTTTCTAAAATGAGATAAACAATAATATAAAAACATTCATCCATGTTTAAGCAGTGCTACACAATTGATACATTTTTTCTTTTTTTTGAACATTTAGGCCAGACTTTGATAGTTTGCATACGATATACAGCATTATACCTGTTCATTGTCTTTTTTTCCGAAGGAACACTATTTACAACGAGTAATGCATTTTCAAACATTTTTACAGGAACGCTTTTTGCAACGTATAGTTCAGTTTAAGACATACATTTAACATCCATGTATAAACATATTAGTTGAAAAGGGAAATGCATGGAGATGTCAGATCAGAAACTTGATTTGTGCATAGCAGCACAATAGAGAAGTGAAGAATTAATTGAACTCCAATCGATAGTTTAAATATACATTTATTATAAAAAACTGGGTTTCTATTTTAACCTATTTAAATTAATTGTTCCTAAAAAAGAAGTGGGATTTAGGGGTTAGGTCACAGCTGTGGATAGCAACAGTCAATTATTCAACATGTCATGTCCATTCATAGTGCGTTAAAATCAATTTAATTGATGACTAATGGATGTATTGCTGATAGATGGAAAAAGTTATTATATGTATGGTAGATTCGGCATGTATTGGGACATCTGTCTCAGATATGATTTGTAGACAAATAGATCTAAAACTGCACCTTACTATGTCCTAACATATGTACTAATTGGGCACTATAGTTGGTAGTGGAAAATCAGCCATTATTTGGCAAAACATACCTGGATTACTGTCGGTAGATAATTGAGCCAGTCCTTGGGTTAAAAGTTTGATATCGGTGTTTTGACACTAAGTCGGTAAGGGTGAACACGTCTTAATTAACTGTGAAGACATGGATGCACATCATTAAAATAGATATTTTCTTACAGGTTCAGCACAGACAACGTCAGTTGTGCGAGGCCCATAAATCTAGTACCTGGAGTATAAAAAGAATCATTTTATTGGCTCATAGAATGTTCGCTCTGTAATTTAAGGAAGTCTAGAGCACCGTATATTTTGGCAGAGGTGCGTATGGAACTGCGTCAACGGGGCTGCAAATAAATAAGAATCTGATATGGCTCGGTGCATACTTATACGGAAATGGGTTACAATATCCTAGCCTATTTTGAAACATGCATAAAGAGGTTACCATTTACCTCAGTGTGCTTCTTAAAAAGCGCAGCTGTTAAAAAGATGTTTGTAGCGCAAGGTTCTGTGATTGTTGAAACGTCACAAAAAAAGAGAAGGATCGATTATCTAAATAAAATATATATATATATTATATTGCTTTGTTTTTTTATTTAGATAATCGATCCTTCTCTTCTTTTGTGACAACGTTTCAACAATCACAGTGGATTGTGGGATTTGCAGTCCTAGCTAAGCCATTGATTCAAATGACAAAGAAACAGGCAAATGTTCCGGTGGAATGAGATGATGAAAGCATGACTGCTTTCCTAAAATTACGCAACTACCTGTGTGAAGCTCCAGCATTAGGGACACATGGCCTAATGTGACGTCCTGTGGCATACATTTCTGCCACGTTGGACCCAGTGGCATCTGCATTGCCAGGATTTTTGAAAGCTGTAGCTGCAACTTTCATGAGCTTAGAACAAAGTGAATCTATCATACTGGGACATCCTGTGACAGTGTATGTTCCTCATGCAGTTGTGATTCTATTAACTAGAACACGTACTCAGTACCTAACTCCTAGTTGGCTGACTAAATATGAGGGAGTCATTCTAGGTGCAGAAAATGTGACAATAACCATATGTACTGTCCTGAATCCAGCAACCCTGTTACCTAATTCACATTTTGAAGAGGTAAAGGAGGAAGTCAAACATGATTGTGTCGACCTCACAAAATACAGCACTAAACCACGCCCAGACATACAGGAAGAACCACTAAAAGAATCAGAATATGAGCTATTTGTAGATGGCTCATGCATGCAACATGAGGAAGGAGGATTGAGTGCTGCTTACGCTGTGTGCACATTGGCTGGTATAGTCGAAGCATCCTATTTACCAGGAGTCAAGTCTGCACAAGTAGCCAAATTGATTGCTTTCATAAAAACTTGCAAACTTGGGAAAAAATGGAAAGTAACCATATACACTGATAGTGAGTATGGTTACAGGGTTGTGCACGACTTTGGCCAACTCTGGATGTGAAGGGAGTTCATGACTTCATCAGGAACTCCTATTAAAAATGGACAATGTGTAAAGGAATTACTTTAAGCAATTCAATTAGCAAAAGAAGTGGCCGTGGTCAAGTGTGCTGCTCACCAATCTGGAAATTAAAAAGTGACAGCTGGTAACCATTATGCTGACTAGGTGGCCCAACATTGTGCCTAGTATAAAATGGCAGTAAACAAGAAAATCGATGCATGTGCAATCAGCTGCCAACATATGCTGCTAGAGGGTGTAAGAACATGGGAGGAAGTGAGAGATCTACAAAATGAAGCAGAACAAAAAGAAAAGGAAGAATGGAAAAAATAGGTTGTCAGAGAAGGGCTGAAGATGGTGTCATTGTTTACTTGAATGGGAGACCTGTGTTACCAGACTGTATGCTAGCTCCTATGGCTAGGATGTATCACGGCGACACACACATAGGCAGAGATGCAATGATAAGACTGTTCATAAAGGATTGGTTTAGCACAAAATTCAGGAGCTTAGCAGAGAGTCCTTGCCAGAGATGCTCAATTTGTCAACAAATGAACCCTGGTAGGAAAACTGTAGTTTGCCCCGGGAAAATTGGAAAGGCAGAAGGCCCATTCATAAGACTACAAGTTGATTTCATTCAGTTACCTGCTTGTTGAGGATTAAAATATGTCCTTGTTATTTTCTGTCTGTTTTCCAAATGGATAGAGGCTTACCCAACCAGAAGGAATGACAGCTTGACTGTAGCCAAACTCCTGAGAGCATATACCTCAATTCGGTTTTCCAGTAACGATTAAATCAGACCAAGGGTCTCATTTTAATAATGAAATAATTCAATTAATTTGTGAAGCATTCAAAATTGAGCAAAAACTGCACTGTGCATACCGCACAGAGGCTTCTGGAGTGGTAGAACAACTGAATTGCACAATAAAGTCAAGATTGGGAAAGATGTGTGAATCCACTTTATTAAAGTGGCCTGATGCTTAACCTCTTGCTCTGATGGGACTCAGAAGCATTCCAGACAAAATTACAGGCTTGAGTCCCCATGAGATATTCATGGGAAGAGCAATGAGGCAGGCATGGGTACCAGGACACAAGCTGATAAATATATCTGATGATTTGGTATTGGAGTACTGCAAAGAGCTGGCTGATCAAGTGTGTTCTATCTCTCACCAGGTTGGGGAAGACGCTGTGGCCAGACAATAGACTCCAGTACATGATCTGAATACAGGTGATTAGGTAGTGATAAAAGATCACACTTGAGAGTTGTGCCTAGCACCAAGGTGGGGAAAACCACATCAAGTCATACTGGTTACCACCACAGCTGTGAAATGTAAAGGCATACCAAACTGGATTCATGCCAGCCATGCCAAAAGAGTGACAGAACCTGACAAATTAGAGGCTGGCGGTTGTACAGCTGAAGGGTCTCAAGAAATCGAGCCTGAAGTAGCTGATGAGGAGCGACCTAGCACCAGTCAGGATGAATGGATTCCCATAGTCGACATACCTGAAATAATTGTGAGAACCAGAAGTCAAACATATTTCGACAGAAAGAGTGATAGTGAGGATGAGTCAGGAATAGAATAACGCACTCAGATTACAGAAATCAAAGCCAATAGTAATTCAGAGGAGGACCAGTTAAGGAAAGAACAATACACTCAGGCAGAAGAAAACAGCAACAGTACTCCTGAGTCTGAGGAGGGACAGACAGGTATTAGAGCACACACTCAGGCAGAAGACAATCAAGAAATTACAAGACCTGAGCAGGACTAGATAGTTAGAGAAAAACGAGTTCAGGAAGAAGGAAAACAAAGACAAATTCAAAGACAAATCCAACAAACTCCTGAACAGGGTCATATTAGTATAGAAGAACCCATCCAGGCAGAAATGACAGAGGTAATAAGCCCTGGACAAGGTCAGATAGAGAGGAATTTTGAATACAACAGAAATCAAAGTGTGCCACAAGTTACTGAAAATAAAAGGATACTTGAAGAAAATAAAAGCACAGTGCCAGCTAAAAGACTCAGAAAAGGTGATGCTTGGCCCAGGTTTATCAAAAGACTGAAATATCGCCTTAAAACAACAGATGAAGAACCTGACCAAGTAGACGAAGTCACAAGTCAGTCTGGACAATCCACTGAAAAACCCAGAAGGAGAAGTCCACGATTGAAAAGACTGAATAATAAATTCAAAGATCCCGAATGGACTGACATAATTCTCGAGGATTTTGAGAATTTGGAAATCAGTGATGAAAGTGATGAATAATTAATTGCTGACCCAATTGACGAAGAAGTGAGACCAACTTGAAATTGACTTCACAGGTTATATTCTGTGTAAAAGTTACAAAGAGGGGTTAAGACTCCTTAATTGGAAATGGCTGATAATAGAGCTACTGGAAAACCGAAAAGAAATTGTATAAAGACATGTTGTATAATGTGCATATGTAGTATATTGATACTACTTATAGCATGGTTAAGATTGACAATAGCTATAACTTATTTGATGAGTGAAAATAAATAAAATGACACTAGTGCACATGAAAAGGTAGTTAATTTTAAACAAAGCAGAGAAGAATTAGAAGCACCAGATGAGAAAGAATTATACTATAGTAAAATTAGAAATGAGACAGATTTAAATGTATTTGCTAACCTGTTAGTACATTATGCAGAAACTATGGAAGTTAGTGATTGCTACTTGTGCATGAAATTGCACACATCAGTAGCAGAAGGAGTAACACATCATCATTTACCCTGGACATATGGTATTTCATGTAGTGGCTTAGCTAGTTTATTTTATAGAACTGGCAAATTACATTTTTATTATTCTAACCAGATGTGTTTTTCTCTGAAATTTCTGTACAAAGAAAGATTAATCCGGTTGTTACTAGTCTAGATACACAGTTTATGGGTGAATACTTTCTAACAATGAAAACAATAGATATAGCTGAAGCAAACAAAAATAACTTAACATGTAGGTTACATGAAGCAGAGAAGATATTTTTGAATTTAGTAGAGAAAAGGAGACAGGATTTCCATAGAAAGGCCAATGAACCGAAACCCCAGATTCCCAAATGGGCTGAAAGGGAAGAAAGTATTGCAACTGGCAAGACTCATGCTGCCATGTTTCTGGACTTTGAAAAGAAGGGGAAAATCTGTCTCCATAGATTAAAAACAGCGTATAATAATATTTTCATCGGTTCCAGTGAATGTCATCACAATTTCCTGATAATTGGGGGTTGGGGACTTAAAGGGGGAACTGATGCAGTGTTTCCTGGAATTTATTATATTTGTGGGAACACGCATATTTTAGATTGCCTGATCATTGGTATGGGTGTTGCTATTTCGGAATAGTATTCCCAAAAATATACCATGTAAAAAGAATCACTGGAAGCAATGAAGAAAATAATGGCCTAACACGAAATAAAAGAGTTAGTTTTTCAGAAATTGTAGGTGAAATATTTAGTGCATTGATACCTTGAGTGGGAGTAATTGTAAATTGTCTACACTGGTTGATCGTTTATCGACTAACACTGCTGGAGGATTCTTACTGATCAATACTGATTTTGTTGCGATAAGATCAATGGATTTACAAAATTAACTTGCTCTTGATGTATTATTGGCAAAATAGGGCAGAGTAAATGTAAATTGATACTTGTATAGCGCACTACTCACCCGCAAGGGTCTCAAGGCGCTTGTACGAATACCGCTGTGGAACCCATCCTGGCTTTCCCTGTGAGGCGTCCACTCCTGGGCACCCCCAAGGTGGAGGCCAGGCCTCCTTAGCGTTGTGGGGGCGGTTGTGAAGATTAAGCAAGCTATTGCCCAGAGTTGCAGAGTGGGACTCCATGATTGGAATAGGCACCGAGACGAGAATTATTAGGTCAGTGGAATTTTTTTTGAGCCCAAGACCCGCCAAGGCGGGGAATTGAACCCTGGTCCCGGGCTAGACCTCTGCATCAGGGTCTGCCTCTCTAACCATTGAGCCACACTTCTCCAAAGAGTCTGTAGAATGTTGAAGGCGCAACATTGTTGCACTTACATACCTTACAAAAGTATTGAAATTGAAAGGTATGTCAAGAACATTAAACATTTGAAAGAAGAATTGAAACCACTGGCGGTTGATAGTGCATGGAAGAGACTAACTGATGGTCTCTCCTCTGTAGGTAGTTGGTTTTCTAATGTAGGAAAAAGTATTGTAGGTAGAATACTGATGCCAATAATGGGAATAGCCCTACTGATTTTAGTGATAATGATTTGGTGCAAATGCTGAAGAAACAGAAAGTGGTTTGCAGTAAACGAGAAAAGAAAGAAAAGAAAATATGACAAAATTCAGTTTGAAGAGATGAAAGGGGATATTTATAATAGAATGAGGGGTTTCCAAAAGAATAGGGTTAGAAGAAATTCTAAAGTAATAGAAGAAATTGAATTGGGAAACTGCTAAAGTTGCCATCTGGTTCCGTAATTAGTGATGTTATAGAATACCATCAAGGAGGGATTGATGGAGCAAGGTTTCATATGTAAAGAAACTTGCTCAGATTCAATCCTCTCAAAATAACATGTAATTTATTAACCAACATGTTTTGTGAATACTAAAACTGCACTACACAACATTTCTAGTATCTAGGGGTAGCTTGCGAATGAGTTTTTACTAATAATAACCCGAGTGTCTTAACATGGCCGCCAAAAACACGGGAACTGTTTTGCCCATGCATCTGCCTCATCTACGTGGTGTGACGTATCTATCGCTTTTCTTGCCGCTGCGCACTAGTATTAAAGATGACCGCTTCATGTCTCACATAGTAATGCACATGCTCCTGCATGAACTAAACTTTGTTCATCTTGCTTAACTATTAATGCTATAGTTAAAGTAAAGTAATGGGGTTAGAGTAGAAAGAAGTGGTATACAGTGCATTCATTTATTTTTGCATTCTAATGTGTCTCTCTTTGACTTTATTATTAGGTCGTATTTGGGCCTGAAGGGTGACTTGAATCGCCATATTGAAATCCCTCTGCGCATGTGCTGGGAGTACTGGAAGACCTCGAGCAGTGGCATTGAAATAATGCCAAAGAGTGTCTTACCCGCAATGTTCCTGGGAACTTGACAGTGTGACCCCAGGAGAGGAAGAGACTGAATGATTTTGAATACTTTGTATATAAAATCGAAACTAATATTGCTGGTTGGACTAAAATCACGGGAAATTAAATTATGGGCGGGAACATTGATCAACTATATCAAATGGAAATGATCTGATACTGGTATGGTGTGATGACCTCTCCCCATCTTTCTGACTAATCAAATAAAGGGAATACACAAATTTGCTAAATTGGGGGTGGGACATGCCCTGGAAATGGTATAACTGAGGTAGGCTCAGTCAGTTAGTTTGTCCGACTTGTCACAGACCTGTCACTGACCCAACGTATGCTGAAGGAGAATTGAGAGCAGAGGGCTGGTCGAGCCCTCTGTCAGAAGAATCGGGGTTTTACTGAGGGAGGAGAATCGATTACCCAGTTGGTGTCCGAGTGTAGCCAGAGAGGGGTGCAACGCTGTCGTTGCACTTGCATGAGGATTACCTGTCCTGACCTGCACCTGTCCTGTTGGCACCTGATTAGTCGGGAGCCCTTTTTCTCTTTGTCCCAGCTCGTGGCCATGGTTGGTCCTCGCACCATTCTAGGTAAATATAATCTATGTGGTATGTCCTTGTACCGTTTTCGCTTTTCCACCCTTCCCAGGTCCAATGTCTTAAAATTAATTTTTGAAGTTTTGCAAGTTTTATGCTCTAATAATTATTTTCTTACTTGAGAAATCCTTGATCTCACTGTTATGGCAAATGATTTACCGAAATATTGCATAGATAAAGTGTTTAAAACTTCCCCAAGTCCGTGGTTATTTTCATGAAGGTAAATGTTATTCTCTACCTATTATTCTAAAACCCTTGATCCTTAGGACCTAGAGCACAGGGGACAAGTACTGGTAAGTCATGGTGTACAGGTATTAAGTCCTAAAGTGAATACAATTCTGATAACCAGGAAGGTGTGAATGTTTATGGGCCCAGGTGAGTATGGTAAATTGAGCTGATAATCCCACACCATCACTAGTCTCTGTATCTATCCCGCGCTCAATCGCAGTAGACCTTAATTTATGACTTTCCACTGGTTAGCATGACCAGATGACAGCGAGTGATGCTTTGCACTTCTAGGCTCTAATTTTACAAGAAAAGGTAAACTTGAATATCTCCAGTTCTACTAATTGGATTTTTGCCATTGTGGTATCATTTTTATTTATTACATTTTACTCTATTTTCTTAAATTGGTTTGGGATTTTTCTTGTGTTGTGTTATCACTTTATTAGTGTTTGTGTGCTGCACAAATACCTTACACTTTGCCCCTAAGTTAAGAGTGGCTGCTTTGTGACAAATTTCCAGAGGGTTAAGCACAGTCCAATTTAGCGACTGTGGTTCACTCCGACAAGGATTGTGGTTGTGGCCTCAGTGGTGCTTCCGCTCATCTCAACCAATACCCCAATTTCTTACAATGTTCACTATGTGTTAAACACCATACATTGAAAGGATAATTCTTTTTTATGTATTTTTATGTATTTTATCAATAAGAGTATCTGAGTATGCTAACTGAATTAAAGTTCAATTAAATATCCTCAGAGTTTGCAGAGAGCTTGGACAGGCCATTCAATCGCTTTCTCTATAGTTTAGAAGACAAACCAACCAAACCCCTGCCACATCTAACACACAGTATTGCCCATCTCCTCACTTTCTTATAGACATTACCAGTTTTCACCTTTACTTCATCTTGTTTAGCTCCTACTCTTTGTTGCAGTTTTCTCTTGTCCATCTATATTCTATTCACTATGCCCAGACACTTTGGATACAACAGCAGTTGGTGTCTTTCTCCTTGTTATTCTACTGTTGGATGGAGGGGGAAGTAGATAAATAATGTCCCACTCTTAAAAGGCTTTCCTACAATCATTCACATGTATTTACATATGAAGAAGTGTAAGTTGAAGCACTGTTTCATCATCCCTAGCCCAGTCTTATATCCATATTTTGGGGGCACCTTCCTGCTCAGAAAGGACCACTTCCTGCACCAATGACCCACCGTCCTTGCAGCCTAACATGCCTAGACATCCACATATCAACCCTCCAAGGGCCTCTTCCTCAGCTCACCCTATCTGCCAACATGTCTCCTGTCCCTGACTACAGAATCTCCCCTACACCTGTGATCTCCTCCCACCTAGTACCCCCCACTGAAGGCGAGAATGATACGCTCCCATTGTCCCCTGTCTCTGAGAGAGCTAGCCCTCTAATGGCTCCCATCACCGATCACCCCTACTATTATAATTCGTCCCCCAGCACTTATAACAGAACTGCCCGAGACCTCCGAGCTCCTCCACGCCAGCCATCCACCAACACCGTGAGCTAGGTACTCCTCCCCCAAAGACCCCGGAGCCTGCTCAAGCCAATCCTGCTCCCCTTCCACCTTTACATGCCCTCGTCACTGCTCCTGAAATTTTGAACCCCTGCCCTTGAGCACCCCCACTTTATAACGACCTTGAAACTCTGTACTCCAGAGCGGCTAAACTCACCAAGAGCATTCATAGCTCCATTCTGGACCTCTTGAACCTCCTTCACCTTGCCGAGATTCACTTGCTAACCTCAAGCCACCACTTACTTCCCCCCCACCGAACACAGAGCCTCCCAAGCACCCACTCCCACTACCTCTGAGACATCTTCGCCCACGCAAACCACCCTGCCTCCTCTCTGAGGAGGAATCCCACGCTCTCGCACTCGCTTACAACGCTCCTACCTCCTCTTTCAATCCTCTAGACCTCATGGGAAACAAAATCCTAGCCATCCTCCAAGACCACAACTCTGTCCTAGCCATCATCTGTCTGCTAGATACGAGTCCTCAACACCCCAGCCAGACTAACTGAATCTTGGCTAAATGAATACTCTTCCCCTTGCCTGGACTTATTAGTCCCACCCAATTACAACATCGCCAGAAGTGTGTACAACAGCAACTAAGTCAGCACATCAACAACTTCCACCTACTTGATGACTTTCAATCTGGATTCAGACCAGGGCATAGCACTGAAACTGCTATGCTCCACATCGTAGACGATGCCCTCCAAGCCCTAGACCAAGGCAAAACCTGCCTTCTAATCCTCCTTGATCTATCCTCCGCCTTCGATACGGTCAACCATGAAAAACTACTTGAACGCCTCAAATTCAGGATGGGTCTGGATGGCGTGGTACTAGAATGGTTCAGGTCCTTCCTCCACAACCGCTCTCAGAGATTCCTTATAAACGGCAACCTATCAGTTCGCACCACGTCTCGGTCGGAGTCCCCCAAGGTTCTACCCTGTCCTCCACCCTCTTTAATCTTTACCTAGAGCCACTCACCAAAGTTCTCCGTACCGCCAACATCTCCTCCCATATGTATGCGAACGATACCCAAATATACATCAATATCTCTTCATTCAAGGAGATCCTCTCCCTGAATGAGACCCTGAAACTGACTGTTGAATGGCTAGCCAATAACCAACTCAAACTTAATGCAAAGGAAACTGATTTTATCCTAATCTCCCCTTCAAAAGCCAACCTGGAGATTCAAAGGTGGATCAAGGCCATCACAGTCCTGAACTGCCCACCGACCATTGTGGACTCTGCCAAATCCCTGGGTATAATCCTCGACTGCAACCTGAACATGCGAGACCACATTAACTCAATGGCTAAAGCAGCCAGATTCCACTTGAGCTACCTTTGAAGCTGAAACCTTTCATCAATGCTCCTGACTTAAAAATGGCAGTTCATCTCGAGACTGGAATATGGCTGTTCCACCCTCACAGGACTACCCAAGATCTCCTTAGCGCCGCACAGAAATTAGTGATATCCGGAGGAAGCTGGAACTCCCGGTCCGCTAGAAACCTCCTACTCCAATCTGCCTTCTTTCAGAAAAAAGAACCTACAACAGGGCATTCCCCGGAGCAGCACCAAGAATTTGGAACTCTCCCCCACCTGCCATCAGAAGAATTCCTTCTCTAGCATGTTTCAAAAACGAGGCCAAAACCTTCCTCATGGGTAAATTCCTCGTCTAAGGCCTGGCCTCAACCACCACATCGTGCCTGACTAATCCAGACTACCGCTTTCCCAGATCACCAACTCCTCACGCCGAGATCATATGGGTCCTTTGTTGTTACAGACTCTCACGGTGATTGTAACCTTACATGTTGATCTTGTATATTTCTGCACTTTAAACCTTTTGTTTGTTCATCACTGTATACCGTGTAAAGGACTCTGATACCTTCACAGGTCAAGTTCGCGCACTATAAAACACAAATAAATAAATAAATAAATAAATATTCCTTACAGGCCTTTCCCTCTTTCTATGCGTGCTGCAGAATGCAGCACATTGAGAAAGAGGAAACAATGAGGAGAAATAAAGATATTTCACCTTGTGTCGCCTCTGGTGCGGAGGTATACAATTCTGATGCATTCCTAGGTCTACCAGTGTTGGAAATCCTGGGAATGTGTTAGAATACATGGACACCCGCGCTCTACCCATGGAACGCTGCTCTGCTGCAGTGTAATGCAAGGCAGAAATTTGCACTGCCTTGCGTTACTCTAGATTTATCAAGCCATACAGGGCCATGCAAGGTGGCCTTACATGGCTTGATAAATCTCATTTAGACTTTGTGCTGCCCTTGCACCCCCTTGCATGTTGCAATGGCGATGCAAAACCTTTATGAATACGGGCCCTAGATTTCTGCTTGATTACTTCTGTGCACAGAATATGGGAAGGGTTGGTTTTGACTTCCTGTATGCAATTTTGTTTTCAGAAGTCTGGTAAAGACCTTGGCAACAGATGAGACAGCTATGTTGTCACAGTCTTACACATCAAGTACTGGAATCAAACATCTTAAACTTCAACAACTGTTTGCTTTCCATTTTTGTATGTGTAACGGTGCCTGCACAAGGGTGCTGCATTGGTGCTAGGTGGACAAAAGTACACCAGCGCAGGCAAAAGGCATGAATGAGTCATGTAATGGTAAATATGGTGCATTCCTGCCCTCTCCCTTTCATGCAGCGCAGCCAGGTGTCTTGCTATGTTGCGTTGCCTAAAAGTATAAGAAATCTGGGCTTTAGTTTCTAGGAAACTCTCCTCAGGCTTCAGGTGTGTCTGCAAATTGACATTCAAGTATGACATTGACGGAGCAGGTTTTTATCGAAATAAAACCTGCTCGAATTGAACCCTCAGTAACACTTATTAACTGTGTGTAGTGAAAAACGTATGCGGAAAAGAGCCTAACATGAGGGAAAATGCTACTGAGCAAGCACACTAAAAGCACTGTAGTAGGCCGCAAATGCTTCTGACTAATGAAAATAAAAGGACTAATGCTGGTTTTGTGTAATATATTAACCTTTGCGCATGGGTAGATGCAACACAGGGTGGGTGCGTAATGGAAAGCATTATAAGTGAATATTAATGTCTGTGTTTGTTTTTCGTAGAAGTATGGTTTTCTGCTCTGCAGGACAGTATTAAATTGCCATTTCAACCCAGCAAAATAAACCTTTTGGCAGACCTGAGCCTCCCTTTTAAAGGCCAGTAGTAACTAAGGGAAAAATCCTACCCCAAGAGCACTTTTAGCGCATGCAAGCAGCCACTGGCTATTCGTGTTCTGTTTCATTTAGTGCATCCTCGGTCTATTTTAAGCTTAACCGCATGCACGCTAGCGGGTTTTCCCGCTGTGCGGTGAAATTTCAAAATCGAGCCTTACGTGACAAAGCCAGCTTGTCATGCGCGCAGCGCAGGTAACGCCCATGACGAGCTGGCTTCGTCACCAGCATCGAAGGGGTTAAGGGGCCATTTTTGAGAGGAGAAAAAGCGTTAAATGTAGAAATTGCTGTTACAGATACCGACTGCAAATATCCACATATAGGATATCCAAAGGCAAGATTTGTGGAGCTGGTAAGTTTGATGATGTTATAAAAGTAATATAAGGATAGAAACATCATCTATGATGTAGTCGAATCCTGGTGATGTCACAGGAACACGCAAAACAGTAACAGCAAAAGTGGAGAACTAAATTCACAACCACAATAGACAAGGAGCTAGGGAGGAATAGCAATTAACAGGAAAGAAGTGAAAACGATTAAAATACTTGGCCAAATGGTAGAAAGCAAACAACACTAGGAAGTAGGGAATTAAATCAGCAGAGATAATGAAGCATACTGCAAACTGGAAATAAAGAAGAAGGAAAGGAAAGCAGGGGCTAGGAAAAGGGTAATTACTGGAAAAGTGAATATTCAAGCAACACGAATGCACTGAATAGAGCTCACTTAGGAACAATGAAGCATGGAAGAACTGCGGGTGAGTGCCATTTGGAGGAAATAGGATATTGATATAGCTCAGGAATCTGTCAACTCTGCAAGCAAGGATAAGCAGTAGCTCAGGAAGCAGGAACTCTGGAAACCCAAGGTCAGACAAACAGGAACACTGCTACAATCACCAGAGCTGGACTGAAGGAGTGAGAGTCTTAAATGAGTTCACTAGAGATCACATACATCAGATGCAGTCAAGTTAATACCTGCTAGCCACAGGTGTGCTGATTCCTCTACCCTTCCTTTGCTTGCAGGGATGGAGACAAAGCAGTGAGCAAGGACTACAAGGAATGGAAGGCTTTGGCAGCAAAAGCATACAGGCTGTGGCAAACCCTGGCATGGATCTTGAAAACGAGTTAAATTCAGAAAGTTTTATACCAAGCTGCAATTCAGTGTTGGTATATAGCACAAGGGTAAGTATTCTGAAAAATTTATTATTACAAAACCAGACATGAATGGGAATTTCGGAATATTTTTGCAAGATGCTTAAAGTCAGTACATGGAATGCAAGGAAGCACATTAGAACACTAAAAAGTTCCACGGGTAGGCCCTTCACTGGTGAGCATGAAAACCCAGGGAGGGACTTGTGAACTCGGAAGTACCAAATGGTAGCAGCTTTTTTTTCATTCTGCTCACTTTTATCACTCCTCACACCTCTCCCAGGGCCGACCCAGTCACTGGCACCAAAACTCAAAATCAATCTCCTCATCCATACCCCAAGGTGTATCAGTTTATAGTCTGCTTTTGCTTCACATAGTCTAAGGAAGTCACCCCAGTGGCAGCTCTTCCGTTAAAGCGGAGGAGCGTCGCCCCACTGCTTAATGCAGTGTAAAAATAGGAAAAATAAAATGATTATAACTTGAGGTTATTATCACTTTATTTTTTCCCATTGCACGTCTTTGTGGGGCGGGGCTGCTCTCAGAGGAGTGGTTTGCACTCTCTATGTGAGCATGAGTGATTGCAGTCATGCGCACATAGCATGTTCTCCATGAAGGCTGCATTACCTAATTCGTGAAGAGGGAAACATCCATTACCACGCGTGCATTGCATCGCAATGCCTTTACATCGCTGGCATTACAACGCATGTAATTACAACGACTTGCGCTGGATGGCGCTCTAACCTAAGAAATAGTATGATTTACTATTCCAACACCTTCCCTACTGTACGTAGACTGGTGTTGGAATAGTAAATCATACTATTCCTAAGTCCAGCGCCCTCCAGCGCAAATCGTTGTAACGACTTACGTTGTAAAAACTGCAATGTAAAGTACAGCAATCATTTTGATCGTGTTGTAACGTCACATATTCTCGTGGAGAATATGTCCACCCCTCCAACCCCTGACTGAGCGCTCTGTCACAGTGCACAGATCAATCCCAATGCTGCATTGCAGGATTCTGATTGGCTGCGGGGAGTGTGGGAGCCTTGGTGCTTCCTGTTTTGTCCAAGAAGCCAGGAAGAGGGTGCAGGAGAGGTGGTGAGGGCCGGCCACCCAGCAGGCCGGGAGGCAAGTGATTTTTTTTTTATCCTGATCCCCCCCACCCCTTCCCCCCGCCCTACTGCTGCTTCCAAGTAGCAACCACCACTGAGTCTACCTCTATTAAAATACAAGCGTGCTAATCTTGGAAGACCTGAGACAAATTCTGTCCCCCTTTCTCAGTATCTTCATATGGATTCACTTTAAAGTACAAATACTAACTCTCTCAGAACAATTATTAAATTTTTCTGCACCCCTGAAAACCAGGGGCCAGATTCACAATGTTAAACCTACACTTTTCTGTAAGTTTACAATTGTTAGACATTCACAAAGGTATTTTACTAACAGTATCTTTATGACAGTGGAGTCTCTGCACATAAAAAGATAGGTCTGTTTAATGCTTTTATGTACAGAGACAGTCATGAAGGTACTGCTAGTAAAATACCTTTGTTAATAGCAAACAATTTTAAACTTACACAAAAGGTAAGTTTACATTTGTGAATCAGGCCGTAGGTGTGAAAGACAACAGGTGAACCGTAAATGTTTATGGTCTTTTTTGAAGAAATGCAGCTAAAATTCAGGCAGTCTGTTGGTAATAATTTAAAACATAGATACGCAGAGGAGGTAATCAAAATCACTGCTTTTGCCATATAGAAATATTCATATGCTACAAAATTACAAAATAAGGCTTTAGGTTTAACATATGAAAAATGTCAAAGTTTTAGATCTTACAACTTTGCATTTTCTTAAACTTTGCAAATTTGGTGAGCCATAAAACTAGTGAAGTTTAAAAGGGGGGACTTTGTGTGGCAGTGAGAACATTCCTCTTGCCATGAAGGACCACAAGCTGGCTGCTTGGCAGCTGCTTACCATTATTTGAGAAATGCAGTTTACCTCTCATGTCCATGCTGCTGAAAGTAAACAGGACATGAATAGCAGCAACAGTAAAGAACATGATATGGGAGGTGAGCAGCGGCTATTGTGCTTCGATGTTAGTACTCTGGGCAAGAGCAGCAGAGAGTGACGAAACAGTTTCCTGCAACCTAATATTTGTTTTGTTTTGAGTGGTACATCGGGATTAATGGAATGACTTGGGTGAGGTGGAAATTCACCGTGTGCATAGTCTGAGATCGTCATCCATATTTGTCCAGGGCAAATACCCTGCCTTCCGCCACATTTTAGGGCCTATTGAAACCTAGGGGCTGATTTACAAGCACCTTGCGCCACTTTTGCGTCACTTTTAACATGGGAAAAATGACGCAAAAGTGGCGCAATCTGCCCCCAGTGTTTCCACGCTAGCCGGAATCCTAACTTTACTACTTCTCAACTTAGAAAAATCCTAACTTGAAGACTTTCAGTATTCACAGAAGGCATTTAGAAGGCATTTAGGAGTCCTAAAGTTAGGACTCCTAACTTCTGTGAATACCGAAAAGAGAAAGTGCCTTCTGTGAATACCAAAATGAGTAAGTGCCCTCTGTGAATAC